>NC_060278.1:4695447-4708434 GCF_021613505.1 Equus quagga
CCCCCCCCAGTAGAGAGGTGTATATCTTAGTTGCAGGTACTTCTAGTTGTGGGATGTGGGACGCCGCCCCAACGTGGCCTGATGAAAGGTGCCATGTCCGTGCCTAGGATCCGAACCCTGGGCCGCTGCAGCGGAGCGCGTGAACTTAACCACTCGGCCACGGAGCCGGCCCCTGTAGCTATATATTATTCTACTTAGAATTACTGTTAATCTCTTGATTTCAGACATCCCTCTCACTTCTGTTGCTTGGTTAATCGGTTTTGAAGAATACTAACAAAGTTTGAAGATTCTCTCGATTTAAACAAATTAGGGACCATTCCCTTCTCCTTTTCTTCTCTTCACAATGTTTGCTACTTATGTAATTATTTTCCTTTCGTGTCTGATTCCCTTCGTTACTTTAAATAATAAATGTAAACTTTATCTCTGTCCTGTTGACTTATGGTGATTGCTAGGCTCTGTTTGGGTTTCCCCTCCCTGTGCCGATTTCTGGAAACCACCTCTAGGCAGAAAGCCTGGAAGTGATAGAGCCACCGCATTTGTTTCTTCTCACAGGGATCATAGTCCTGGCTGCTTGTTATGCAATGCCTGAAAATATGTGTTTCCTGAATTTTATGCACTTTTCTAGTTGTTTATGGCGGGAAGGTAATTTCAGATCCTCTTGGCTGGAAGCTAAGGTAAAATGGCCTCTTAATCGCTGAATCTAGTGATTGCTTCAGAGCCCTCATACTGAAGTATAGATTGATACTATCAGGTTCGCATTCTCTTGAAGTTTTCTTTTGAAAACTTTTAAATACCACCCTTTCTTGTAGATCTTCTACCTCTGACTTTCCTTTCTGACTCCTTTACTGACTCCTCTTATTTTGTCTGGTCTCTTAATTATATTAATTCCAATAATAATTATAATAACAATGAGAGTCACCATGCCAGACCCTGTGCTAACCTTATACCTGTATTCTCATTTTAATTGATAAAGCAACTGCTTCCAGGGTTCTCTTTTCTTCTCCCTCTCATTCTGTGGTCTCTCTTAAGTTATTGGCCCCACCTATATGCCAACAACTTTTACATTTCTATTTTTAGCCCTGATTTCTGCACTGAGTTCCCAGTCTGTGTATCTAACTGTCTATGAGCATTTCCACCTGGATTTTCAAAGGGCTTGTTTGTCAACCCCATACAGTCTAAATGGAACTCTTCTTTTCCTCCTATTCTTGACATTATTTGATCTGTGGTTAAAAACACACACAAACACGAGAAAAAGTATGCTTCACATGAACAAACATAGAATCTGCATGTTAATTGAACCTTCTAGTTTTTTTGAATCCAGCTCTGGTTCTGCAGCCCTGCTATCCTTGTCCTATTGCAACTCTCTTCTTCTGTCTCTTGTATTGTACCAACCTCTGAACTGATCTCTGCCTCTAGTTGTGTTCCTCTAAAATCAGTAATATTTCTAAATTTTAAATCGGAATGTACTTCCTGACTTAAAGTCTTCAGTAGTTCCCTAAGTGCTACTGGATAACATCTGTGCTTTTTAACATGACATAAAAGCTCTCCCTCTGCTGTCGTTTGTTTCTGCTTTGATCTTTCTCTGGCTGCTCCTTTTATCTACTCTGAGTCAGCATCATTCCCTGACTCTACCATGCCTTTTTTGGTCAAACTTATGTTCTTGCTGTATCCCCAACTTTTACCTGGCTAACTCTCATTTATTTACTTCTAAGGCTTAGTCATTTGTTTCCAGGCCTCTTCCTTTTTGCTCCCATAGTATCCATGTGTAGCTCTAGCATTGTGTCTGTTATGCATTTAAAAGATTTTTGTTTCTCTTTCTTTTACTATATTATGAGGTCCTAGAAGATGTTTTTTAATTCATATTTGTAACCTTAGCACCTAACTGGATACTTGACATTCATTTTCTTTTTAGATAGTTTCTGTCTTAAATGGTGACACAACTATCCATCCTTTTCCCCCAACTAGAAATATGGATATTTTCGTAGTTTCCTCTCTCTCTCTCTCTCTCTCTCACGTGTAACCAGTTCCAAGTTCTTGAATTTTTGCTTTTAACTTTGGCATGTATGTTTGCATTCTTTTGTTCACATTTGTTTGTTCATTCAACAAATTTCATTACATGCTACTGTGTGCTAGGGGGTGTACTAACTATACTGTGTGCTGACCACTGCATTGAATTTGTAGAATTTATGGACTAACTTTTGGAGAAGTAACATAGTTACAAAGTTCAGTTTTTCCATTTAGGAACAAAGGTTTATCTCTTCAAATATAATTTTAGGTACCTGAGGAAAATTTCATAAATATTCCTCATTTGGTTTTGTACATTTTTTAAAAAGCATTATTTGTAAATGTTGAACAGTTCTTTTCCTATTGTGAATGAGAATTTTTTATTCTGTTACATTTTCCAATTTGTCATTGCTCTTGTATGGGAAACTGTTTAGATGATCCTGTATCTGGCCAACTTATCAAACTTCTTAGTAGTTTTCATGGACTTGGGTTTTTGGGTATTGGTTATGTCAATGACAAATATCAGCGTTTATTTTTCCTTCTAGATATTTATGAGTTTAATTCATTTTTCATATCTTAGTACATTGCTTAGGCCCTCCAGTACAATATTGGAAAACAGCAATTCTTGGCATCTTAGTAGTATTCTTGACTTGAATGAAAATGCTTCTTATCAATGTCTTGCTAATATGATGTTTATTTTAAATAATAATTTTTAAAAGTCAGATTAAGGAGCTGTCACTTATTTCTCACTCGCTAAGAGTTTGATCCTGAATCCAGGTGGAATTTTATTAAATGCTTTGTTGGTGTCTGTGGAGATGATCGTGTTAATCTGGTGAGTGTAAAGAATACAGTAAGAGATTTCCTGAAGACAGATGGACTTAACATTTCTCCTTTTCCCTGAGTTATTTAATACAGTGCTGGATTTGATTGCTAAGGTTTTATTTAGTGTATTTTCATTTATATTCATAAGTGAGATTGGTTTATAGTTTTTTCTTTCATTTAATTCTTCTCTGCTTTTATTTCAGAATTATGCTCACCTTATGAACTGTGTTGAAGCATTCCAGTTCTTTTGAATTGGAAAAACTGTTTAAATTTGACCTGTTTAAACCATAGGAATTAGTTGTTTCTTAACGATTACTAGAATTTGTCCATAAACATCATTTAGAAAATGGCTGTTTCTTGGCATCTTTATTTCTCTACGTCTAGTAAAGTATCAGGAGCAAAGTAGGAAGTTCTTTATCACTTGTTGAATAAATATTCTCTAGATGAGCTTCTGGGAAGTGATTTACTATATAGTATTGTTTTTTGTATTAACAGAGTTCATCTTAGTAGAGAAGCATTGTTATCCTGGCTAATTCACCAGAATGTGGAGTTGTTCTGAAAGAGACATACATGGAAATTTGTCTTGATGGATAGATTTTCTTCATAGAAAGATGCTGTTTGGGTAGTCTAAATTCAAAGCTACATGTTTAGGAAGACAGTCTAATTTGTGTCATTGAGTACAGTATTTTCCTAATTACTGAGTGTAAAGAGACCAAAAGTAACCATTTTACAAATGTATTCATGTTTTGGGTTATTTTTACTGTAAGAGAAGGCTTATTCTATGATTTAGATTCATGATAATTATTTTATAAGCAAACAATATTTTAGAAGTTAAAGTACTTTAATTTCAATAAAACTGACTATCCATCCATGTTTCCCTTTTTTCATTCAATTTTTAAAGCACTCATAAAACTCGAGGTACAGTATAGAAGTAATTGAATGTCTGAATATAACTCTAGGATTTATGTGGTAAAGCAGAGTAGTTTTCAGCTAGGGGCGGTTTTGTCCCCAGGGGACATTGGCAATGTCTGGAGACTTTCTAGTTGTCACAATGGGGGGATGCCACTATCATCTAGTGGGTAGAGACCAGAAATGCTAGTAAACATTCTACAGTATACAGGATAGCCCCCAAACAAGAAAGAATGGTCTGTCCTCAAATGTTAGTGGTGCTGAGGTTGAGAAACCCTATCATAAAAGGAAAGATATACACACAAATATGAACACGCAATACCAAAAGGTGTTCTCGGACATGGGCTTTTTCCCTTCAGCAACTAGAATTCTAACTTCATACGGTTTACACTGTCCTTATGCAAGGGGTATGAAGAGTATTCTTTGTTTTTTTAAAGATTTTAGTTTTCCTTTTTCTCCCCAAAGCCCCGTGGTACGTAGATGTATATTTTTTTTAGTTGTGGGTCCTTCTAGTTGTGTCGTGTGGGATGCCACCTCAGCATGGCCTGATGAGTGGTGCCATGTCCATGCCCAGGATCCGAACCGGCGAAACCCTGGGCTGTCGCAGCGGAGCACGTGAACTTAACCGCTTGGCCACAGGGCCGGACAGAGTATTCTGTTCTTGACTGACATCTAGTGAAACATTTAAAAATAAAACGTAAAGCTTAGGTTGAGATTAAGCATGTAAATCAGAGAGTTACTGCTTATTCTTATTTTTCCACTGTTAGGAAATTCACAAATAGGAAACTAGGAAGAGACTAAAGGATTTATTTATGGTTACTGAGAAATTATAACTGAAAAAGAATAGAATGTAGTAAATTTTAAGCTGAAGTATGTCTCCTTTATCTTTCACTTACATTCCTGATTTAATATTAGAGCTTAGAATATAAAATCTTTCATTTGATAGTTTATAAATGCAGAGTTACCCATGTGTAAGAGTTTTTATATTTTAAAAAATTGCCTAAAATCATAAAGTTTTAGAGCCAAAGGAGATGTAGGTGGTTTAATCCAATTCTCTCCTTTACAGAGATTAAAAAATTAATTTCAGAGAGAGACAGTGATCTAATCCAATGTCATACAACTTGTTAATGCGAGATCTTAAACTAGAACCCATAGCTTCTGACTTCTAGTTGAGTATTCTTTCAGGGTGAGGGAAAGTTATTAAGCAAAGGTATTAAGCACTTTGGATTTATTTGAAACTTTTATATTTTTTTCAAACTATGAATATTAAAACTGTTAAATTATTTCTTTAGAAAGACCATATACACCTGTTTGTCTATTTTTAGATGAATTAGTAGAGATTAGCCCTGTGGCCAAGTGGTTAAGTTCATGTGCTCTGCAGGGTTTGCCAGTTTGGATCTTGGGCACGGACCTAGCACTGCTCATCAAGCCATGCTGAGGCGGTGTCCCATATAGCAGAACTAGAAGGACCTACAACTAGAATATACAACTATGTACGTGGGGGGCTTTGGGGAGAAGAAGAAGAAAAAAAATGAATTAGTGTGTATGTTTATAAATCTCATGTTTCATTTAATTTTAATGTGTTAATGTTATGCCAATTTAAACATGAATATTGCACATTTTTCACAGGCAACAACACCTCCAAATCAAGGACGGCCAGATTCTCCTGTCTACGCTAATCTGCAAGAGCTGAAAATATCCCAGTCTGCTCTCCCCCCGCTTCCTGGGAGCCCAGCAATTCAGATTAATGGAGAATGGGAAACTCATAAAGATAGTTCTGGGCGTTGTTATTACTATAACAGAGGAACACAGGAAAGAACTTGGAAACCACCTCGTTGGACTCGGGATACAAACATAAGCAAAGGAGATTCCCAGAGTCCAGGAGATCAAGAGGTATGAGTTGTGAAGGAGGCACCAGGGAGTGACCAAACTCGCTTCCCGTTGTTCAGAGGCGAAAGAAGTGAATAGGCTTGTTTCTTGGTATGGAAATGGTAGAACACTTGAAATCTCTAAGATACTAAATGTTCTTTCCAAGTTTTATTATATTAATGCTAGTTACTTCCTAATCTCTAATTAGTAGACAGTAGCTAACCTTATAGCACGCTTACTAGTTCCAGTATTAACTGGATTAAAGTTGCCTAGTGCCAGTGGTTTCCCTCGTGTGCTAGAAGGTACTAATTCAATCATTGTTATTGTCCAAGCAGTGACAATTTTTAGAAAAAGAAGGAAAGAAAATATTTGACATGACTTAGCCAAATAAATAAAAAATAAAAAACAAAGTTATTTAACTGATTAAAACAGACACTTTTCTCTGTTGGTTTGGTATGGCCAGCAAGATACTTCACGGTTTTTCTCAGTCAGAGGTACAAGATCACTTTGATTTATATCTAAGGGAAACAAGTATAAAATAATTCCTTTGCTGCAAATAGATCGTCCTTTCAGTCTGACAGTCCACTCTGAAATCATTATTTTCTCTAACAAGTGTTCGAATTCTCCCTTACCCCCCACCTCGGTTTCACTTCCCTCACACCTCTTAGAGGGCGGTGCAGCGATTTGGCCCACCATATTTTGAGAAACACTCATCTCAGGTCTGAAGAGATTCCTGGGGACTGTTTAGATACGTAGGAGAAGCTTGAGTAGGATGGATAGAACAGAGTTAAATCCTGTGTTTTGATAGACAGGCCCCTGCATCTGCATAGGACACCCTGCTTTTATAGAAAGCAGCCGGCTGTACAATAAAAACAGAAATCCAGGGGCCGGCTCCATGGCCGAGTGGTTAAGTATGCGTGCTCTGCTGCGGCAGCCCAGGGTTCGGATCCTGGGCACGGACATGGCACCGCTCTTCAGGCCACGCTGGGGAGGTGTCCCACATCCCACAACTAGAAGGACCTGCAACTAAGATATACAACTATGTATCGGGGGGTTTGGGAAATAAAGCAGACAAAAAAAACCCACCAGAAATCCAGTTAGGTAGGAGCTGGAAAAACCAGGTAACACAGCCTGCATTTAGCAGAATCTGAAAAAGCTTTTTGTGGTTAATAACCCCTCTTCTTGTCCTATTTTTCAGTTATTTATAGCTTTGGTTTGGAGATAACTTGTACCTTAGTGTTCAAGAATGAGCTAGAGAATAGTGAGAGAAATTGTTCTTGTGTTACTATAGTAAGGAAAGTGTTAGGAACACTGAGTGGTAGATCTAGAAAGATTTGAAAATAAGTTGTCCTGTGTAGCAATAGCAAAGTCAAATCTAATAATTTGGGAGAATTAGGGAAAGGGCTGTATTATAGAATGATTTAAAGGAATTCAGAGTGTCCATGGGAACTTTTAACATGTTTCTTAGCTTTCCATTTCAATAAATAGATGAGAGTTATTTGTATATCAGAGTCTCAGCTTATACTAGTAGTCTTTGCACAGGTTTTATAAAAACAAATAGTTATTTCCAAAGTGGCTGAAGGATAACTTCCAGTAACTTCTTGAGAAAGGTCGCACATGGGAGGTTAAATTGAGATTTTTGTATGTGAAAATGTCTGTATTCTGCTTTCATATTTCATTGATAGTTTGCCTGAGTATAAAATTGTAGGTTAGAAATAATTTTTTCTCACAGTTGTAAGATATTTTGAACTTTGCTTTATGGCAACCTGGGTCACCTGGTTTGTGGGGAGTCTCCAATGTTAGAACCATTAGGCCTTCCTTTTAGACTATTCAGTCTCCACAGAAGTCTTAAAATCTTCTGCCTAGAGAGTCAGGGCTGCCAGGGTCTTGGTAGTTGGCATTCAGTTTGTGTATCGTTCTTTGGTCTGCCCTATTTCTGTGTGATACCCATGTCCCAACTGTGCCTCTTATCTCCCAACTCAGAATCTTCCTGTCTTCCCTCTTAAGAGGGAGTAAATCCCTGTACTTCTGGGTAAGGGAGGGGCACACACCTAGCAGCCACACGTGAAGAAGGAGATCCTGGTGATTTTAGTACCCTTGCCTTCACCTGGGGGCTCCAGGAGTACCTAACAGTTAGTTCCTGAGCCGTTTGAAAATTGTGCTCTGTAAATTTGTTGGATTTCATCTTTTCAACTCCACATCTACCCCACCAGTTAAGATTCTGCTTTCTTTGTGGATAATTTCACTTTTTTTCATCTGCTTCTTAGCTCCACAGTTTTATGAGTATTGTTTCTTCTTGTGTTCTCCCTTTTCTTGAGGGGTTAGGTCTTTTTAAGATATTTCAGTGCTTTTATTTTAGTGGGGTTTGAGAGGGAGCAAGTGTTCACTCTTCCATCTTAACTCAGAAGCTTATTATTTTAGCAGTTACCCTAGAACAGTGGTTCTCAGCCCGTAACAGTTTTGCCTCCTGGTGGGCATTAGACAATGTCTGGAGAGATTTTTGGTTGTTACAACTGGGGGAGCACTACTGGTGTCTAGTGGGTAGAGGCCAGAGAGGCTGTCAAACATCCTGTGATACACAAGACAGCTCCCAAATTGAAGAATTATCTGGCCTTAGGTGTCCATAGTGCTGCTGTTGAGAAACTCGGCCTTAGAAATTTTGACATGCATACTTAGAAAGTCTAAAGTTAATTGGTATCTTCTTGCTCCTTAAAGCGGTACAAGAACTATACACGCTGTTGTGCTATTGTTGTCTTATATTTTGTTTCTATTTTTAGCCCTCTTATTGTTGTACAAGGTGACTCTAAAAGTTAATCCTCATATTTACCACTTTGTTTTCTCACATTTCTTTATGCAGATTAGATTGTCTTGGATAAATTTTCTCTTGTCTAAAGTACATAGTTTTAAATTTCCTTAGTGTGGATCTGTTAGTGATAGAATCAGATTTTTTGTTTGTCTGGAAATGCATTTATTTTGTCCTTATTTTTGAAGAGTATCTTTACTGGGTGTACAGTTCCAAGTTGATTGTTCACCTGTTTGTTTTTTCCTAGTTCATTGAAGATTTCATTCTCTGTTTTCAGGCTTCCATTGTTGATGTTGGAAATTCACTTGTCATTCCTTTAAGAGCAGCCTGTCTCTTCTTGCTGGCAGCTTTTAAGATCTTGTATCTCTGCTTTCACTATGAGGTAACTAGGTGAAGGTATCTTTTTTTGTTTCCTGCCAGGGCTTTGTTGGGACTCCTGAATTTAGGGAGTCCTGTCTGATCAGGTCTGGAAAATTCTTAGTCATTGTCTATATATAGCTTCTGTCCCATTTTCTCTTTCCTCTCATTCTGGAACTTTGATTAGATGACTGCTTAATCCCCTTACTCTGTTTGTCATGGCTCTTGATTTCCCGTATACTTTAAAATTTTCTCTCTGTGTCTCTTCCTGCTTCATTCTCAGTCATTTTCAGATCTAGCTCCTGTTCACTATTTTTCTCTTCAGGTACATCTTTATGTGATATTAAACCAGTCCTTGAATTTAAAAAATGTTATTTTTTTATTTGTTTGGAGGAGCTTCCCCATCTTATTCCTTTGAAAAGTTTTAGACCTGCAAAAAAAAATGGAAAGAATAGTAGAGTGAGCATCCATATACCAGATGTCCTTCATCTAGATTCATCAGTTGTTAACATTTTGCCACATTTACTTTATTTCTCTATCCCTCCTTCCACCTCTTTACCCTCCAATAATTTTTTCTGAACCATTTGGAGGAGACAGCATAAGATTTTATTCTCTGAATGTAAGGACATTTTTCAGCAAAACCAATTTTTTTGGTGAAAAACAGATTTATCATAGCCAACAAATTTAATATTGGTATATTATTTAATACATAGTTAATATTCAGTGTTTCTCACTTGTCAAGTAATATCCTTTATAGTTTTTCCTGCAGTGGAGCATCCAGCGAGGGATCATGTATTGCATTTATTTGTCATGTTTTTCTTTAGCTTTATTTTATATTTTATTTTTGATAATTCCAGTATATAAAGTCTTTGAGAGTCTCATTATGTTGTCTGTTTTTCTTGTCTCTCACTCATGGTGTTTTGTTGCACATCTTTTGTGTGTCTCAGTATGTGTTTTAATGTGAGATGATAGTTCTTGAAAATTCGTATATAGGAAGTCTTTAATGCTGGGGTTGAAAGTTTATTCCTTCAGAGAGGATGTGCTTTGTTTCTGCCAGGTGCCTAGGGAAACTGGTATCCTATGAATATCTGTAACTAAATTTTCAGTTTTTATAGGCCACCTAAGTAGTAGTAAGTTGGATTGCATAAAGACTTGCTTGTAGTTGGGGATTCCTCCAGTTTCCCCCAATTTTTTGTGAAGATTCCTGTGATTTCCCTAGTGTGGAATAAAGGGACGAGATTTGTTTCTGGTTCACCCATAATCTGTGGGTATAATTCTTTGGCCTCCCAGTTCTTTATTGTGGGGTATCCTTTTACACTCCCTGCCTTTGATGGTCCTGAGTCCCGTTCCCCAGTGCTTCTGCATGGCCTCGAAAACTAATGTTCTAGTTCGGGGTTTGGCAACTATCTTCAACGAGAAGGCTGGTCTTTTTATTCTACTTATCTTTCTGGATTCTTATTTCTACTTAGTTTTTGACCTCTCAGTATTTCTTAACTAACTTCTTGCTGCTTGATGATTTTTAAAAAAATTTTATGTAATATTTTAAACTGCTTTCATCTGGGCGATCAGTTGGGTACCTACCTGTCATTCTTCTATAAATGGAACATCTAGGTGGCCTCCTCATCTTTCTACTAGGCTATGTTTGCTACAGAATATTTACCCCAAAGTCGCTGGGCCAAGTGTCCTGCTGAATGGAGTTATTTAGTATAGAACAGTTAACATTTGGAGAATGCTTACCAAAATAATCTTAATTTTTGTTTGTCCTTAGACATCTCTTTTCTAGCAGTAAATATTAAGATCTTAAAGCTACTCTTGGTTCTATAGTGTAAGAAAACATGTTGAGGTACTGGAGCGTTACTTTTCATGGTAGAAGTGAACATTTTACTGCACAAAAATTAGGAAATTATGGTGAGCATTTTGTTAACTAGAAAGTTGAGTTTATGAAAAACATGATTTAGTGACTTTCTTAAATTAATTTTGCTAATTAGATTGCATTCTTTTACTGTGTTTCTAAAAGACTTTATTGCACTTCTCCTTCATGAGCTTACATTTTAAGTGGTCTCAATTAAGTAAAAATTAATCCTAATTTTTGATTTAGGTTGTCCATTTTCTAAAAACATTACCGTTCTGAAACATATACAGCTCAGTTTATGCAAGGATTCTGCAAAGTTGTCTATGTCAGTTTTTGTGAACATATTAATATTAGGATATTTATGTCAAGTTACTTCTACAACATTGAGAATCTAAATATCTTAGTGTTTTAGACCAAATTACAATGGTAGAAAATATATCTGATTAAGATTTAATTGCAGAAACTATTTTACCTGTAAGTGATCCTGGAAGGGTCATTTGCACATGAGAGTTAACCTAGTGGATATTGGTTGAATGAATGAAGTTTAAGTGCAGTAAGCAAATTGCTACTTAGTCACATGGTGCCTCTTGTTTGAAAAAACAGAAATGGTTAAATTTTCTCCATCTTCTAATTTGCTTCTCTTAAATGTCTGGAGTTTATCGTTTTTTTTTTTTTTTTTTTAAAAGGAAAGGATACCTTAATTATTTCCACAATGAATTTCTTAACCTCTCTGTATTGTGTTTGAATTTTCTCAATAATATTTTTTCTTGTTTTGAAGTTTAGTTTCCAACAGTCTTTAATAAGCACTTGGTTGGGTGAGTTAGGAAAATTTGCCAATAAATTAGGACATAAAATATAGTGTTACAAAGCTAGTGTCTTTTTCCCTCCTTGCCATCCCACACACTTTCACAAAAGAGTTCAAGATATATTTATTGAGCATTGTTGTTTGCCAGAAATTTGGTTAGGAACTTGTGAGATAGAGATGAGTGAGAATTTTCAAGATTCTCAGTCTGATGAAGTACCCCATCCGCTACTTTGCTTACACATAGGCATGTGTATGCATACACACTCCTGTCATTTTCTAACCTGATTTCAGTTTAAAAGCAGCATTAAATAGAAAGTAACATTTTATCTGTCTGAAACATTGTTTTCAATTTTATTATGATGAATTTCTCTAGGGTTGCATTAATGTGATAAAATAACTATTATTAATTTCACCTCACCACTTACAATGTACCATTTAAAAGACTAAACAATGTTTTGAAGATTAAATACTCAAATATATTCCAGATATCTGGTACTAATACCCAAATAAAGTCTATCGCTTAGATTTTCAACTACTGTGTATATATATGCAAAGAAGAAAAATCCTTATGTTTCTGACTGTTTATAGCTTCTTTCATCAGAAGAAAACTACCACAGCATTTGTTACAGCCAGTCAGATAGTCAGTGTGGTTCTCCTCCAAAGGGTTGGTCAGAAGAGTTGGATGAACGTGGGCATACCTTATATACCAGTGACTATACTAATGAAAAGGTACCTTTTTTTCCTCATCTAGTGTTCTTGGCAGAATCCTCTCATAAAACAGTTGTGTACTGAAGTTTTAGTAGTAAAAAACTCATGAAAATATTCTTTATTGTAATTCTATAATCATGACAATTGACAAATGAAAACTCAGTATAGCTACTGATTCATGGGTTTAAACTGCTTACAGTGATACTGATTCTTGTAGTGTTGAAACCCATTTAAGATAGACCTTTTAAAGAGTAGACCTACTGAGTATCATTCTGTTTAGACTTCTTCAATAAATGTATTTCTTTATATTTTTCTTGGTGAATAGTTTTCTGAACATGCCATTATGATATACCACTTCACTTCCTGTATTCCTTTTTCTTTTATAACCAAGTTATGTAAAACAAAAACCATGAATCTAGTATGTTGTGATTAATTAATTAGTTTGGGAATACATATTGAAATTTTATGTGTATTATATCTGGTATCATCAGAGAAGGTAACTGCTTGGTTGTGCTAGTTTAGAGAATAGATCCTTGGAAATAAATGGAGGTAGGTTTTTACCCCTCATTCCTGCTTTAATTATTAGACATTAGAACATTAGGAAACAGTAGTTTTCATTTATTTCACAATCAAGATCACATGTTTATATTACCAATACTTATTCTTTTTCTCCTCATATTCCCTATGTTATCTTATGTGAAGTTTTGTTGTTATTTAAATCATATTGAGTAAGATGTGTCGGCTATAGGAGGTAACTCCTAAGGGTTTGCATAAAGTTTGGCTTAAATTGTTCAGTAGTTTTATACTTAAAGATTGAAAAAAGTTTTCCTTTTGTTAGAGTGTGGCCCTGTGTCCGCT
>NC_060278.1:5008444-5175130 GCF_021613505.1 Equus quagga
CCACTTTTATATATTTAAATGTATTCTACACCATTAGACTAATCTTACGAAAGCACTGCTTGAATTAAATTGTATCAAACCCTGCTCATAAGCCTCCCAAGGCACCCCACTGACCTCTCAGGATGGATTGTGAGTCTACAGATTCCAAGCCTACAGCCCGAGTTTGCAGGATCACTCTTTACCAGTTCTCTGTAAGAAGTCCATGCCTCAGTCACTTAGGGAGTCTCAGTGTTTTGCACATATACTGCTCTTCTCTATCTCCTTGCTTTGGTTTATACTATTCCTTTTTTCTTGGCTATGTGTCCCCTTAATTATAACTTTTAAGATTCTACTCATCCTTCAAAGGCTTAAACTCAAGTACCGCTTGCTTCATGCCCATCCTAGCTGGAGTCTCCTTTTGTCTTTCATACAGGAAAGAAAGAGAATGAGGACTTCCTACATACAGGCCCTACTTCATCCAAAACCATGGCTTCAAACAGCAAATACATCGTGACAACTCCCCAATTTATCTCTAGACCTCTCCCTCACCTCCAGACTCGTACAGCCAACTGCTTCTGCGATATTGCCAATTGGAAAGCGATGGGCATCTGTTAACATGATTAACACTGAAGTCTTAATTTCTCTCCTGAAAATCAGCTCCTCCTCCAGAGCTTCCTAACTTTGTAAATAACACACCTCATTTGATTTGGTCATTGCTTAGGCCGCGAATTGTGGTGCAATCCTTGATTCCTCCCTTTCTCTTACACGCTTACTCAATCCATCAGCAAGCCATCTGAATATATTCTGAATTCAGCATTCCTCATTATGTCTGTCACCACCACCAGGTTTAGAGCCACCCCACCTCTGGCCTGGCTTATAGCAAGAGCCTCTAAATGGTCTCCTTGCTTCCATTTCTGTTTCTCTTGATCTGTACACCCAGCAGCCAGTGTTCCCTTAAAAATACAAAAAAGAAAAGAAAAAAAAAAAAGATAAAATTCAGCGCCTTTCAAAGGCTTCTCCATCACACTTTAGAATGCAATCAGCCGTCTTCATCATGGCCTGCACAGGCCACGTCATCTGGCCGACACCTCCCTGGCCTCACCCATACTTCTCCCCGTTATTCACGGTGGCCGCCCTGCTGCTCCTTGGTGATGCTGGGAGGCTTCTGCCTCAAGGCCTTGTGTGTTTCACTCTGTGCCCTTTCACTGGAATGCCCTTCCCCGAAACATGTCAAGACGGGCTCCTTCATCTCATTCAGCTCTTAGTTCAGATGCCCCATTCTCAGAAAGGTCTCCCTATCTTGCAAAAAAAAAAAAAAAAAAATAGCAGCATTCATCACTTTCTGTCCTCTTAGTACTACCTGTTTTTATATTTTATATCTGTTTTATATCAGCTACTGACGTATGCCCCCTACTGTCAGGGACTTTGCTCATCTTTTTCACTATTGTGCTTTTAACACCTAGATACATAACAGAAACACAGATACACAACCAGGGCCTGATACCTAACAGAAACTCGGATATTTGTTGAATGAATAATTAACAAGACATGGAAATGCTTATCTTTAAGCTGTGGCATGATTTTCAAAGGTTAACAAGTAAGACATTCTACCCTTTAGTTTGCTGCCTCGTAACAGAAGTCGTTTCCAAGACCTCCCAATTTTATTTCCTCACATTCTTGGTCTCCACATTTATCACAGATCCTTTCTGACCTTAGTATGACCACACACTTCATATAAAAAACCTACTGCCTTTGTACCCATCAGAAAAATCATCACAAAAGTGGCTTTCACGCTCATTGGAGATCCTACAATTGGTTTTTATAATGGCATCTCCTGCTTTCACCATCAATCCTATCTGTCCTGTGGAGATCCTTTCCTTTGACAAGAGCCCTTGCTATAGAGAGGCTATGGGGGCAGAAGTTGCAGGATGGGTCTGCTCCCCAAACGTCACACGAATAGGCTCTTTTCCCCAGGCTTGTCTCGACTGTGCTAACGTTGGGACTCTAAGATGGAAAAGCACCCTTCTGTATTGTCCCTGATAAGGTTCTTACAGGGGCAGATGGTAAATAGATGGTGTTTGTCTTCAGTAGTTCCTTCTACGTATCAACTTCTTCGTTCTTTGCTGCCCTCTCCCATTTCAAGTGCTCCTTCACAAACTTAACTACTAACCTATCCCAGGAAATCTTGGTCTGATACTTCCTGATTGCTAGCCTCTCCCAATTTATTTTGTTATTTTGTGAGTATTCTTGCCATGGTCCTGAGAAGATAGGTTGACCCTGTTCAATCATTCTGTTTCTGTTATAATTTTTTCTTTGGTTTAACCATCATCTTAGCAAAGGGTCTAACTTGTTCTCTATGGGATGTACGACTTATGTTAGGCACACACATAGGGCAGAGTTCTCACAGATTCAGTTTATAAGTACTGACACTCCTTTGATATAAGAAACTGGACATGTGCCCCAACCATAACATATACCCTTAACATACCCTGGGCAGTTGAATATATATTTGATTTTTAAAGTTAGAATTAAGTCAATATTAATTGGATTGTGTATAGTTACCAGTACCTTATAACAGAAGGACAAGTGACAAAAGCTTCTTTGACTTTAAATCTTAAGTATAGAGCCAACAGTTTAGATGTAACTTTATACTTCTAGAAATTTAGGTGAAGTGACATAGAAGTAAAATAAATCATATGAAAATTGAGTGTTCAGACTAGATTCTTATAAGAGGCAACTTCCCTTACTGTAGGAAAAAGAACACAGTAACTTATACTGAGAATAAATAATGTAGTCACCGGATCACAGAAAATTAAACTTTATTGTTATTTGATTTTCTTCTCAATTTGGTCAGTACTAAGTCATGTAGTTTATGTAAACAATATTTATTTTTCCTACACTGAACATTTTAGTAGAATGCATTCTGAAATCTAGTTATGAACTTAAGAAAAGCATTTGTTACAGTATAAGCAAAATAATTAAATCGAGATGAAAGGAATCTTATCTGAAAAAGAAAAAAAACTTAGTTACTTCTAAAATAATGTTCATATGTGCTTTTTAACTCAGAAATGATCAGATAATCAAATAAATAATCACTTTCATTTTTCTAAGGCTGCAGATAAGACACTTTAGCACATCCTGTTAATTTTTCAGTATATTAAAACGCTTGGCTTCCACGGAGGGTTGAGTTCTCAAAGTTTGGAAAGTTGGTGACCTCTCAGTTATTCCACTTACTTGCTCTCTTCCTGATTTATGTGATGTCATGTGACGTTCAAGTTGGGTTCTGTATGCAAAGGTGTAACTGCACAGGGAGCAACTAAAGTTATCTTCATTCTTTTCATGGCGATATTTAATGTGTTCTTTTAGAGAGGTAAAGCGTTTATAGCCTCTATCACAATATGGGCAGGTGAGTAACTGCGAAAATGCATCTGGTGTTCCTGTAAAAGAAAGATCATATAGTGTATACAGAAGCCTGAAATTTATATAATGTTATAAACCAATGTGACCGCAATAAAAAATAAATAAATTTAAAAAGAAAGATCACGTATTTTAAATTTAAAACATTCGTTAAACAGTAATAATTCTTCCCTTCATTTGCATGGTTAATTAGATAAAGAAAACAAAAGTAAAATTAGAATGTAGGTTACACTTGTATTAAAGGGGACTTAAAACACCACAAAAGAATCTTTCTTATTTACGTAACGTTCAATCTTTCAAATCTGAAAACAACTTATAAAGTTATTGTCATCAGAGACTAAGTGGTACACAGACTCTGTTTCCAAGACTCCCTTGCGGTTAGGTGGGGCCATATGACTGAGTTCACACCAAAAGAATGTGCACTGACGGAAAGGAGCAATGGGAGCCAGATCTAGGCCTGGCCCATAAAGACTTCTCATGCACGATTCTTCAGAATCTTCAGAATACTTTAGAAAACAAAGGCATTACGGATAAACTGGAGTTCACCGAATGAACCATATTTTTACATATGTAACCATCTAAGCCCAACAATCCTAAAATGTAATACAACTTTGCCAATTAATATTATTTAACAGTAGTTTTCCATATGTGATTTATTTCTTCAAAGAAATAAGTTCCTAAGTGACATCTTATTGTAAACATCATTTCTACCTTCATTTTGAATTTCTTATAGAAAAACAGACTACCAGAGAAAATTTCCTAAGAATCTCCAAATGCTTCATAAACATATATTAACTTTATTGAAATTCAAGTCCATATAATTTAAACGTCTTGCTCAAGGACGAGGCTGCAAATAAGAGATTGAGCACCTGACTCTATATAGCTAGTTCAATATGGTGAAATATGTATCAAATACATGAATAAAATCAAACCACCAAAACCCCAAAGTTTATGACGGTATCCTTTATTATCAGCTAGCAAGTTAACTGGAACCAGAGAGTTTTCTGTTGGCGATGACTTTAACATGACTCACTTCTTTGGGAACTAGCTTAGCCATATGAGGAAATTTTTTTGGAAATAATGTTATGTTTTGTCTTGTATGAATTTCCTATTTGTACTGGAAAGTAGGAAATCAACATTTGGGACATTCTCCTTGCCAGACTGCCTAGTCCATCCTATTGATTTGAGCAGGCTGTGATGGTGAAAGTCAGATCCACCACCGTCAGGGTTCCATCACTGGCACAATCACAATGGGATTTCCCGTCCTCAAGCTGCTGATACTCCACAGTCTCATGGAGCTGTCTATTATGTTCTATCTTCTTCACCTTCAGGATGAAGCCTTCCAAATAATAAACAAAATACTAAGAATTTAGTAAAACGACAGGCTGCTCATGATATTTTAACAGCAAGTTATTATTTCCATAATTCAGTATATATTGAATTTTCTCACACATACGAGATATGAACTTATTCTTTTAGGCCACTAGCATAACACAAAAAAAGGAAATCTGAGTACTTGACATAGTAAGCAAGTTATAGAATGAACAGGTTTAAAAGTTAAGTGAAAATCTGTTTCTATTTTGAACAAATACTGGATTTTTGTCTTTTAAAAAATCACTTTTTAGCAATGAAGACTTGCCATGTAAGAAAAAAATGTTTCTTTTTATAACTCCTATATTAAACTTAAGGTAGTAACTCAATACTACTAAAAAAAACCAACCTATGTATGACCATTTTTTGAACTGTCTATAATTTCTTTATGTATCTGTGACCCTTTAAATGCTTACTTTAAAAAAAAATTCTTTAATTTTTGTATCCTAAACTTCCTTTGGTAGGTAGCATAACATTTCAGGCTGACAGTATTACTTGACATAAAACCTCTGAAAAATCTCCTTTATTTGTTCCCCACTGATTCAGAACTTGTGATAATTCAATGTGCTGGAGTAAAGTTTGCCTGTTCACAAACTGTGAAGTGCAGGAGGGCACATCTAGTAAAATTAATTTACTAAAACTTTAAAAACTTAAGAGCTACTTAAGATAAATAACTTTTTATATGTAAACAGATGTTGCTGGTGTGACAGAATATCTACTGTGAAATACTTTATTAGCAGTTAAATTACGTTATATACCTGAAAGTAATGAACACCCACATTAAAAACATATTCTATAACTCCAATGTTTTACTAATTCAGAATGTTTAGGGCCTCAATTTTTATGAGATTTTACTGTGTTGATTTGTAACTACGGACTTTACAAGGTTTAACCTTATTTGACCTACACAACGGAACATTTCTTTAGTTTTCATTACTTTCACTGAGGCTTTTTAAAGCCTTTCGTTACATAAATATTTCACATTTATATACATATGTACTTCAAAATTTTCTATTTCCCTTTCATATTTATTGTAACCTACTGCTTCTTCAGATGAGATGTTAATACATTTTGTTTAAGAGAAGAAAACAACTCAGACATGAAAATAGAAACGGCAGGGCCTTAAGGATTACAACGCCAATAACCACGGACTTTCCAAACATGCAAAGAGATCACAGAACACTAAGCATTAAGCTGAAATGCAGTGCCCCAGACACAATAACCTATAGTCTTCAGAAACGTGTCCTTTTGGCACACTGGAGGTGGCGGTTCTAGAGTACCCTAGTTCTATTTCCTCTGTCACTGATTTAGTTACAGAATATCCTTTCTAGTCTAGAGTGAAACTTCTCTTTATGGTCTTTTTCACAGCTAATTCCTGATTTAACGAAGATACAGATGATTCTTTCCAGTGGGATCTATTTTGTTTTCTATACCATCCTTCTCAATTTCCTTCAAAAATTTAAATGTTGATTGACAGAATACCATTTAATTAGCAAAAAAAGTTGAAATACTTAGGTATAAATCTAACAAAATATGTATGAGATTTATATGAGGAAAGCTACAAAACTCTGATGAACAAAATCAGAGAACTAAATGTATGGGAGAGAGATTCCATGTTCATGATAGGACGACTCAATATTGTCAAGATGTCAGTTCTTCCTAACTTGACCTACAGATTCAATACAATCTCAATTAAAATCCAAGAGAGTTATTTTATGAATATTGACAAACACTCTAAAGTTTGTATGGAGAGGCAAAAGACCCAGAATAGTCAACACAATATTGAGGGTGAAGAGGAGTTGGGGTTAGAGGACTGATGCTATCTGACTTCAAGGCTTACTATAAAGCTACAGCAATCCAAACTGTGTGACATGGGTGAGAGAATAGACAAACGGGTCAATGCAACAGAATAAAGAGCCCAGAAAAAGATCCCCATATAGTCAAGTGATCTTTGACAAAGAAGCAAAGGCAATAAAATGGAGCAAAGACAGTCTTTACAACAAATGGTAATGGAATAACTGGACATCCACATGCAAAAAAAATGAATCCAGACATAATATTAACTGAAAATGGATCACAGACCTAAGTGTAAAATGCAAAACTCTAAGATTCCGAGAAGATAACAGGAGAAGACCTATATGATCTTGCGCATTGTGATGCCTTTTCAGATACAACACCAAAAGGACAATTAGTGAAATAAATAATCGATAAGCTGGAGTTCATTAAAATGAAAAACTTCTGCTCTCCAAAAGACAATATCAAGAGAATCAGAAGACCAGCCACCGACTGGGAAAATATTTGCAGAAGACACATCTGAAAAAGCACTGCTATCCAAAATAGCCAAAGAACTCTTAAAACTCAACAATAAGAAATCAAACAAGTCAATTAAAAAATGGTCCAAAGACCTTAACAGACATCTCACCAAAAAAGATATACAGATGGCAAACACGTACTAAAAGATGACATCATATGTCATCAGGGAAATGCAAATCAAAACAACAAGATACACACCTACTGGAATGGCCAAAATCCAGAACACTGACAACAAAAATGCTGGTGAGGATGTGGAGCCACAGGAACTCTCATTCAGTGCTGACAGGAATGCAACAGTGTTACAGCTACTTTGGAAGACAGTTTGGCAGTTTCTTACAAAACTAAATATACTCTTACCATATGATCCATCAATCACGCTTCCTGGTATTTACCCAAGGGATTTGAAAACTTACATCTACACAAAAATCTGCACATGGACGTTTATAGTAGCTTTATTCATAATTGCCAAAACTGGGAGGCAACTAAGCTGTCCTTCAGTAGGTGAACAGGTAAATAAACTGTGGGTCATCCAGACAATGGACTATTACTCAGCACAAAAGAAATGAGCTATCAAGTCATGAAAAGACATGGAGGAACCTTAAATGCATACTACTAAGTGAAAGAAACCAATCCGAAAAGGCTACATACTGTAGGATTCCAACTATATGAGAGTCTAGAAAAGGCAAAACTATGGCGACATAAAGATAGTGGTTGCCAGGGGTAGGGGTGGGGGAGGAGATGAATAGGCAGAGCACAGAGGATTTTTAGGGCAGTAAAATATTCTGTATGATATTCTAATGATGGATATACATCATTATAAATTTGTCCAAACCCACAGAATGTGCAACTCTAAGAGTGAACCCTACAGGAAACTATGGACTTTGGGTGATTGTGATGTGTCAATGTAAGTTCATCCTTGGTAAAAAAAACTTTACCACCCTGATGAGTTATGCTGATGACGGAGGAGGCCATGTATGTGTAGGGGCAGGGGATATATGGGAAATCTCTGTACTTCTATCTTAGTTTTGTTCTGAGTCTAAAACTGCTTTAAAAAAAAGTTTTTTGAAAAAGTTTATTATTTGAATATTAAGCTAAATCTACCCATTAAACTGGGAACCCTAGAAAAATCAAAACAGAGTTAATGCGGTGTATCACAATGACTGATTTGTGGATGTTGAACCATCCCTGCATCCCTGGAATAAACCCACTTGATCGTGGTGATTCTTTCAATGTAATGTGGTATTTGATTTGCTAATATGCTGAATATGATGCAGTCTACATAGAAGTTGAAATATAATGATGTACACCTGAAATTTATACAATGTTATAAACCAATGTGACCACAATTAAAAAAAAACAGATTTAGGATCTTAATACTTCAAGTATCCTTAAACATTCCAAGTAACTTCTCAGTTTTTTGGTACAGATCTCACATAAAATTTCTTATAGGAGTATCTGCATGCTATTTTCATCTGCTTCTAGCGCATGGAAGGGCAGAATGACAGCCTATTTCTTTTCATGAGAATATGAACACATTATTATTGCATTTGACCACTCTTTATACACTGGCTGTTCATATCAAGAGTGGACTAAAGCAGACAGAAAAAAACTATTTGTCTCCAAATCAGTATGTTTTGAACCAGAAAACCGTGTTTCACTTGCTAGCAGAATAGTGGAAAAGAATTAAGGGGCAGTGAGAGTCAACCTGGTGCCCATCTCTACTACTGGCTGCCATGTAAGTGAATGGACATCAATGTCCAGGCACTGCTTTAAGCATTTCACATGCAGTACCATTACCACTATACATATGAGAAGCCACTAATTTAAAACTATACTGTTGTCCTGGACAATGTTCCATTGATTAAAGAGATCACTCTCTACAGGCAACTGCAATAAATTTTGGTTTTCAAAAATGTCCCCTAGAGTAGAGTAGTTTCCCATAGTAGAGCAATGGAAAGAATAATCCTTTAAAGATGAAAAGAAAACCGAGAATCTCCGTTTACCATTTTCATCATGACCGCTGGCTTCCGGGGTGCCCTGCCTCTGGTCCTCTTCGGGCGCCTCAGGGTAAATGACAGCAGTGTCTTGTTGTTGCAGGAACTCTTCAACATTAGGATCATGGTTTTGTTCATTTTCCGCATCTGAGTCGCATTCATCATCTTTTACTAAAAGAAATGCATACTTTATAAAAAGCAATTTCATCAACTAGTTGTTATAAAGTTTCTTTCTCTAAAGAAGAAACTGTTTATCTCGAGAGAAAACATGGCTGTTCTTGAATTTGTAGAAAATGTTTACTGAAAATTAAAAACAAAATTCACTCATTCTGTTATAATCTATTAAGAAGTCTTTTTGTTTTATAAATTTAAAGTGTTATAAAAATCCTGAAATTTTCACAATATCCCTTTTAGAGTTGTACTTTTATTCTGTTTTACTGATAAATGAGACACAGAGAAAGTAATAGAATTGACTCAATTCTAAAGTTCTCAAACATGATGAAGCAAGGAAAAAAGGCAAAGAGAAAACAGGTCTCAAACCTTAGCCCTTCCTAGCAACCTAGTGTATCCTATTTACTTAGAATTGTATTTAAATCTGATTCTTTCTCAATATAAACCACTTGGAAGTTCAGTTAAGTGATTTCTTAGAGAATAGCCTTAATAGTTATGTATAGTTAGAAAGATTTCTAGCAAGAGAGTATCAAATTGATAAAGCTGCTTATCTCCTCTAGTATTCATCCACAAACAAGGCTACTCTTCTTGTCTCAATAAATGCTTAACTGTGGAATTAAGGCAGAGGCATTTTTTCTCAAGTTAGAAAGGCTCAGGACTCCCATCCAAGTACTAACCAGGCCTAACCCTGCTTAGCTTCCAAGATCAGACAAGATGGGGCATGTTCAGGGTGGTATAGCCCCATGGCCAAGTGGTTAAGTTCCCGCTCTATGCTTTGGCGGCCCAGTGTTTTGCCGGTTTGAATCCTGGGCGCGGACATGGCACCGCTCATCAGGCCACGCTGAGGCAGCATCCCACATGCCACAACTAGCAGGACGCACAACTAAAAATACACAACTATGTACTGGGGGGCTTTGGGAGAAAAAGGAAAAATAAAATCTTTAAAAAAAAAAAAAAAGGCTCAGGAGCTAACAGAAGGTCCTCCCTGTGACAAGGCGGCCCAGAGTGCTGCGGAGCTTTTGCAGCTGCATTGCTGCACCAGGCTCTTCCTCCATCTCCTCCACCGGCTCCAGAGGAGAGCGTCTACTCCACGCTGGTGCTAACTGGACTGAGCTAGCATGGCTCCCACTGTCTCATGGCTGACTTCTTTATACACTTCAGCTGAGCTGTCAGTTCTAAATTTGTAAAACTGTACTTCCAGAAGACTGAAATGGGCCAAATTAAAATGGTGATGCATGGGCATCTTTTTGTTCAACAGTTATTAAAACAACCTTGTTAAATCTCCTGCACAGAAGTAACTGAACTCCCCAGGGTGGGTGCTGTTTAAAACCTTAGAGCCAATGACATGGTAATAATGGTGACTCACCATTTCCTGCCCCGCCTTTTTAATACGGACAATAGCTATCAATTATTTAGCATCTGTTATATACTGAGAATTGTCACCAAACTGGTGTTCCTGGATCCAGGGGTTAGTGAAGACTTTTAAGAGGTAAGCTGGTACTGTCGGTTTTAAGGGAATCTATTTCCAGATTCTCAACTTCCACATATGTTCTTAGAATCCTGAAAGTTCTTCTCTCTACCCTCTGCTTTTCACAGTATGCTTTGCTTTAACTTAAAAGAACAAAGAGAAAAGACATATTCCCTCCATCCATCTAGTACATTAATATTGCACATTGCCTTGGAGTGTAACAACCTCTAAGAGGCCAAAGGAAAAAAATTCAAAATACTGATTGGGGGAAACCTTTTTTATCGACTAATCCAGGCAACATAAAACCACCACAGGCCTTCCAGTCTTTTCTGTTTACATGGATTTCTATCAGGAGTAAAGCCTGGCAATTGAAATGGGGATATTTTGGTGCTAGTTGGGAAGCTCTGAAATCAGCTATATAATGATATGGCCACAGGGAGCGAGAGTAATTTCCCTTTAATGACCTTACCTGTTCCATCCCCTAACTATTACTAAGAAATTCATTGCTCTTAAGGAGCCTGATGAGACCAAAGCAAAGAGTATTCTCAAAAATCATTCCTCGGATCTGTCATTGGCTGGAACAATAAACATTTTTGGACAGCCAAACCAGTATAAGTCAATGCCATTGAGTCTTTTCAATGTAACTTCAAATTTTCAAGTTAAGTCAGATAAAACTCATGAATGAAATTTGTATTTCATGATTTTTTATAGATTCCATGTAGATTTCACAAAATAGTTAAAATGTTTTTATCAAATCATATTATAAAATATTTATTTCAACTAAAGAGTCTCCACTTACAAAATGCTTACATTTTCTATATCCTAGTAACTATACATACATATATATGTGTGTGTATATATATATATATATATATATATACAGGTTGCTGGAATAATGAGTTTTTAAATAGTATACACTTTTCAGAATTATATAGTCCATATTTTATACATGAACCTTGCATCTTTGATAAGTTATAAACTTAATTATACACTGACTGGTTCTAAATGTAATCATTTGGAGACAAAGATTTTTATAACATAAAAATTAGATTAGATCTCTATAATCTTATTCTCATTATTGAATAATCTATTTTTAGAAGATGCATTTATTTATACTTTATATATTCTCATTATATAGAATTTATATATTCCTCATAGAATAAATTTTCATAAAATTCCTCAAAATGTATATTAGCACATTTATTTGAATTAGAAAAATGAAGACACACTTTTTTCTGACAGAAAATCTGATTTGGCTGATTGGTATGACAATGATAGCTGGCTTTGCTAGTTAGGTTATTAGGTAGAACTTTTCCAGAAACTGAATGAACTAAGTTTGTAACTCTAAGGTACTGATGAAAATACAGTTAGTTCATGTGGTAAGATAAAAGGATTATGAAAAATGTATTGGCAAAAGGCACTGAAATCAACAACATTTCAACTTCTCCAATCATTTCTGAATACATTAAATAAACTGCCTCTAGGTGAGGGGAAAAAAATAACAAAAGCCAAATATAGATACCATTACTCCTTTGATAATTAAGTATTGGTAAAGCCTTTTTGGTATAAGTCCCAGAAAAAGAGGGAGTAAATGATTCTAATAATTGAGAAACAAGCCCTTTAGCAAATTAGGTGGCTTTGAATTTTTGCTTTCAACAAAATTGAAGGAGCATTTAATAGAAGTGTCAGTTGACAGGACATTAAAAATATTTTTAGTGCTAGATAACCATAACTCTTTGCATTTAATTCTGAAGATGTGTAAAGAACTGAGTAACACAGTTATAAGAGAAATGTATTTCATCTTTTTATTTATGAGAATAAGGCTTTCCCAGTGCTAAAGAAAAACAGAATTAATGCTGAACACTTTTTCTTCTAGAAATAAGAAACATTAAACTACTGATATATGACCTAATTGAAAAATACTTCAGCTCCTGTAATCTCATTTCCAGTAATATTTTCTTTAATAATTATTTATTAAAATTTGTACTGTACTTATGCTATGATCAATTGTGTAGTATTAATAATTATAAGATAAATCAATCAAAACATTTTGTTTAAATCTTAAGAGCCTGTGGTCTCTGTAAATTAAAGAGAAATTTCAATTTCAATACATGTTTTTCTCGTAAAGAAATGACAGTTGATCAAAAATATCTTCAAACAGGGAATATATACCGTTAGCATCAATTCTACAGGCTACGTAGAATGGAAATATGAGTTCAAGGAGAAAACATTATGAGAGAACATTTCTGACTTTTAAGGAAGAACTTATTCATATTTTTAAGAAAATGGATTATAATAGGTATTAAATTGCTATGGATTTCACATATAAAGTGATGCTAAAAATGTCAATGTTTTTCATATACCAGAAATTAGACTGCATGTAATTACTTACAAAGAAAAAATCACCTACGTCCATTAAGAAATGTGTGAGGCAGTATAGTCAGTTTACATAATATAAATGTGGAGGACAGTAACAGTGCTTCTTAGGGTAGTTGTGAGGATTAAATTAATTAATGTAGTCTGTGCTTAGTACTGCACCAGGCACATAGTAAGTGCTATGTAATTGTTAGCTATTTTCCTCAAAGCAGTCCTGTAAGGAGAACAATGTAATTTCTCAATTAAAATTTTTCCTAATAAAAAATTTAGAGTCAGGAAAGTTAGACAACTTGTCCAAAGTCACACAGTAAAAAAGTATTACGATTAGAGCTGACCATTTGGTATTAGGTGTCTGGTATCCAATCCTCAGCTCTCTCCAACTAGACTACACTGTCTCAAGGAACCTGCATCTACCAAGCCAGTTCCAGGCTGAGCCCAGAGATGCTGCAGTTTTACACATAAGATTTAAAGTACTAGAAAGTGAACATTGTGAAAAGGTCAATTATAAAGCAAAATTCCTTGTATTAAGATGGATAGACTTACGTATTTAAATACTAGAGAGAGAAGCAAATACACAGAAACATATAATTTGGTTTTCTTTTAAATATGATAAAACTCAGAGCTGACTGTCAAAGTATAGAATTACAGGGTTACAACCACAAATTAGAGACAGCAAGCATAGAGTAACAAACATTTAACATAAAGACTAAAACATTTTATTTAGCCATCAATATTTCATTTCCTTTAAAATAAAGTATCCTTAGGCTTCTTCCTATCTTTAGCTTCCATTTTTGAAACTTTGTAAAACTATTAACTATATAAACGAAAAAAGGATGTTCAGAAGGGACAAAGGATGTTTTGGGTGAACTTTTCACTCTCTGAATACTAAGCCAAGACTACAGCTCTCCTAACTTGGTGAATTGCAAAAGGAAGTCAGCTGTAGAAAGGATCTGACAAAGTTCTAAACTAATGATGCTGACCTTTGCACAATGTTTTTGTTTACTTTGTCAGCACATTATTCTCTAGAAGTCAAGGAAGTAACAGAAGCAAAAAGGCAAAACATAATTTTAAAGTTTAACTGCTCAAAAGTTTTAAACTCATTTCCACACTGAATTCCTTAAACTACACTGACTAGGCTCCCTCACACGTCTGCTTACTCCTAACCCACCACGTTCCAGGGAGAACATGCAGTGGGGATGACCATCCTGCTGCGGGCGGGGGAGACGCACATCTCCACCAGCAGCACCTTCCCTTAACAGGACAAGGTTACTCTACTTTCTAGATGCAGGCCTTTTTTTTCTGGTAGACAATTTATGTACTAGTCAGTACTTCAAACTGAAAGAATTAATTTATTTTTGTAGTGAAGAGCAAACTGTGAGGTAAAATACCGTAAACTTAGAACTGTGAATGTCTTTTTTGATAGTATTTTGCCTAAAAGGGCAAATGATCTTCTGTAACTCTGGTAATAACTGTCATCAAAGTTTAACATTAAGTAAGAGTAATAAACAGCATTCTTTTGTGCTCATTAACACTATTTTACTAATAACAAATATCCAGTTTAAATAATTTATACAATGTGTAAGTTCACAAATATTTGACAACAAACATACCCGCATTCATTATTCATGCAATTTAAACACAGCAAGTTAAAGACTGAATATAAAATTTTAGGCTGCCGCACCAAAAATTATCACATATTTCATTATTATTTAATTATTTTGGAATCACCTTTAATAAAAGCACAAAGATTGACTCCTTGTTTTACAGAACTGACTGACAAGTATGGGGCCGCTAATGTTTTTATTATAGATGAAAGTCTACTTTTGACACATTACTATGAAACACACTCATGCACATTCCTAAAATACACTGCAAATAAAAAAACCCCTATAAATGTTAAACCAAAGAAGACAAGAAAATTAAAACTATATGATGGAAATATCTAATTTATGGTTGAATATACAAACTACAATTACACTGCTTTTAAGTACAGTATTTTGAAGAAATGTTTAATACTTTGGAGTTTTGCTGTTTGCATTCTAAGAATTTTATGCGACACAACGAAAAGTGCCTGGTAGAATCATACAGAAGATCTGGATTGAAGTTTCCCACTTGCTCTCTTGCCTCTTAAATCTGATTTGAATCCGTTACAGAGGAATAGCCTTAAGTCTCAGCGAGAATGTATTTTTAGCCACCTAGAAGCAAATTTCCTTCTTCACTATAATTCAACTTCATTTTGGCCTTTTTCAATCACAGAAATTACAAGAAAAAATTTTGATTCTTTTGTTTGCTGTGACATGTTCACTTAACTCATCAATATTGATGATTCTCAACTGGTTGATAGATTACCCATTATATTTGCTTATTCTTCTCTCTTCTGCTTTCCATCTTGTGGGCAATCCAGTGCAGATCTGGGTAACTGATGATGAAACTCAGAATACTTAGATCTGCATTTCTATAACTTTGGTAAAAAATTTGGTATAAGTTCAAATCACCATTCGAACATTTATTTTTTGAATTTCTGTACATATGCTTGTCATCCTTATAGAATGGACAATCTGCTGTATTCTATGGATCTATAAGTTTACATTATCTTTAAAGAATATAAACTAACTTTTTATACAGCACCCCGTATGCCTAGGTACTTCAACACTTAAGGAGGGCAAGATAAAAGAGGAGGAAATAAACTAAACTCAGCTCTCACAAATGCAAAAGTCAGTGACACAAAAGACCTTGTTCAAAGACCACAGAGGAAAGAAAACGGCAAGAGACTACCTGGACATCCTGCTTCACCTGCCTGAGCTTCAGGCCCCAGGGTTTCTTGTCCTTCCTTTCCTGCTAGAATCAAAGAACAAAGGATTAAACTAGATTCATGTGTCACAAACGTTTTAACTTCTAGAAACAAAAAGGAAAGTTTTAGATTATATTTCATTTGGACTTTTTCCCTTTTATAAGTATAGTAATGTGCCCGTGACAAGTAAAGGACCTTAAAGAGAGTTAACCAAAGAGTTTTACCAAACTCACAAAGATACCATAGAGAAGCAATTAGTGCAGATTTACATATAATTCTGGAATTATACTATACTAGAATGATAAGTATTCTGGGAGGTTAGTACTTTTTAGGTGAGGAGCTCTACCCATAGGTAGTAGGATTCCTCTTTTCATTTCCTCTCCACAGCACAAATTTCTATGTTCTAGGCACTGTGCCAGATGCTTTATAAACTTATTTCCTTTAACCTCTATAACAACCTGTTTTATAAGTTAAAAACAAAACTAAAACAAAACTTGAGGCTTGAGGGGGTTAAAGGCTCAAGGGCACACAGCTGCCAGGTGGTAGAGGCGGGATGTGAGTGCAGGTCTGAAGGCTCTACCCCGCTCTCCACCGGCCCTGCCTGTCTAACCAGGGGCCCAGCACACTAGACAGCAGACCGGAGCACAGGGCAGTGTGCGAGTATACACCTAAGGCTCTTGACTCTTTCTTTCTCTCTATTCATCACTCTAACTCTGATAAATAGTAATAAATAATAACAGTGGTACTGCTAAATGTTTTTAGATGTCTATTATCCTCCATTGCCACCTACATGTTTACTGTGGCTGAAGCAGTCTATCTCGAATAAACTCAGAGTAAATATGCATATTATTTGGCAAGCAGAAAGTCAGTTTTATACATTCAAGTACATTTTACTTATAACAGTTTATTAAGAACATACGAAAGATATGCAGTTAAAAACTGTTTTAAAAGGTAGTAGCAGAGTATATATCATAATTATGAATGGAATACTTAAAAAGTCATATAAAACATCATGTAGTTATCTGCACCCCAATCAAATCCCACTGAATATGTCAGTCCAAATCTTGAGTTAGAGTTCCCCTAAGTTTGATAACTGAATGGAGAGATGGAGCGCTAACCAAGCAAAGTCTTTGCTCATAGTAGAGCATGTATGTCTTTAAGTGCCTTGGATTATTGGATACATTTATTCGGCAGACTTTCTTCATTCATTAACTTTTATATTAGTATTTAAAGATAATCACTATGTGAAAAATAGTTAAAATATGCACAAAGCTCTTTAAATCAGCATAAGAAAACACTGTCTAACGTAGATAATGATGACATTAACCTCTGCTGAAGAATTCTCATTTTATACTTGCCATCAGCCAAATGACACTTTAAAAATCCCTGGTAAACTGTGTATAATACTGTGGGATAAACACCAGGGTTTGTGAAGTGTCTGACCATGTCTAACATCCTTTTTTTCTCACTCTCCAAAGCTAATTACTTAAACTAAAATGATAAACAGTATGCCAATTGGGTAATTATACGATAGTAATATAGTTATTTACTATTGTATATCTATGCCCTTTATTTCTCCACAAATGAAAATCAAAGCAGCCAGACTTATTACTTGCTAAGGTGTAAGATAACATTGGTATTAAAATTTAAAATGATATTTTGGACACCACTAATTTTTCTTCTAAATTTATCATACCTAATTTAAAAACTGCAATTCGATTAAATTATTTATTCACTTCTGTATTTCTTCATTTCTGCCTCTGATAAAATCTAGCCTCCTTAAATGAGCACTTATACTCAGAATGTGGTCCCAGACTTATCTACCACAATTTAAAAACTGGAAATCTCCATTCTTTCTCTCATTATTGGGGCTGGAATTTTGGTTCAGCAACTAGAATCATGTTGACTGAGGAAGACAGAAAAGATCTGAGTGCTGGCCTGTGATGCGAACACACTTCTTTCACTGCAGCGCAGCCAGGCACAGGCTCCTTCCTGTTTCATCGTGGCCAGCAGGACAGTGTATTGGAACACTGTATTTTTCAAGCAGTATTCTCCCTCATGTGTTCTGATCTCACTTCTAGATTAGGCAAGATAAGGGGAGTAAAGTAGTAGAATGTACTTGCACATAAGATTTTCTCTCCTCTAAGACTTAATAATGTCAACATATTATGGTTGACTGACCTAAATGGAATTTAGAAAAGAAAACTAGAATGCTCCTAAGGCTTTTGATTTTAGTCTAAATTCCAAAGAAAATATATAAATGAGAAAAACTCCAGCGTAACAAGACTTTGTTTTTTCAAGTAATGGCAAAATATAGCTGAAAAATAAGTCATGAAATACTACTCAGCAATAAAAAGGGACAAACTATTGATACATGCAACAACTTAGATGAATCTCCAAGAAATTATGGAGAGTGAAAAAAGCCAATCCAAAATTTACATACTCTGTGATTCCATTTATATCACATTCTTGAAATGACAAAATTACAAAAATGGAGAACAGACTAGTGGTTGCCAAGGTTAGGGATGGCGTGGAGGGGAAAAGAGGGAAGGGTGGGTATAAAAGGCACCTAGGGAGCCCTGTGGTGATGGAATTGTTCTGTGTCTTGCCTATACCAATGTCCATATTCTGGCTGTGATATCGTCCTATAGTTTTGCAAGCTGTTACCACTGGGGGAAACCGGGTCAAAGGTACACAGGACCTCTGTATTATTTATGAATCTAAACTATTTGTGATTTATTTGTGAATCTATAATTATCTCAAATTAAAAGTTTAATTAAAAAACAAGCCAAAGACAATTATCACAAATTTAGATCAAAAGAGATAGTACTTGTTCACTTTGCCATAAAATGAAATTGCTAGTAAGTAAAAACGACGATGGCAAATGCAATTCATTTTTATTAAAAATCCAGAAGACTTAGTATAAATGGCAGGATAGAACAGTTCAATGTACAGGAACGATTATTTAACACATGTTCTAAATTCTAAAACTTGCATTTTTGAAATTCACACCAATGTGTTTCTAACATTTCTAATGTGTTTGTGGGACTATTTTTATAGCAGTCTCTAATAAGGAACAGTAAGTGGTAACTGAATCCGAGTTTCCTTTCCTGCTTTTGCCTGTTCCTCTATGACACAAATCCACACACACACCATGCACATTTATACCTGCCTTTTCTCAGGTTGTGCCCTCTGCCTCAAATGCCATTACCCATTCCACCTAAATAACTTCTACTAATCTGATTCTTTAAAGATCAGTTCACACCTCTCTCATTCTGTCAGTCTTTCCTGACCCTGCTCTCTACTATTCCCCCTACTGTCCCTGCTAAAGGAGTATCATCCAAAAACCAAATGCCAATACATTCCTGAATTTAAACATAAAGTGTTCAAACTTTAATTAGGGATGAAATGTTTGTTCCACTGTGTACTAGACAGCTTCATTTTTCTCATTTGTATCCTTTAGTTTCTACATATATACATGCATATATTTTTGGTGTTATTGTCCAGCAGAGTCACAGTAAATATAATTTGCAACCTCTATGAATACCTTTTAACTTGGACAAAGGTAAGAAAATATACCTGAGGTCAGCTTTGGTTAAGATGGAGTAAGCACAAACTATTCTGTGTGTCTCACTGAACGCAGCTAAAAAAGCCTGGGGAGAATGCACGGAGCAACGATCTGAAGACTGAAAGGCAATCACGGCAGGCAGACTAGGGAAGACGATGTGACAGGAATTCAAAGTACCACTGAATTGGAAGTGATTCCTTCCACCTCCTGGCCTGGATTCAAGGCAGCCTAAAACCTAGAAGTGGGCCTTGGGCACGGTGGAGAGGGCTCTAGGAAAGACTGTCTAGTTTGGGCTCAAGGATCAGGAAGTGGCTCAGAGAAGGGAAAAATACTTATCTTTTCCCCTCTATTCACTTGTGTCCCAGCTCCAAGGTCACTGCAAGGTAGTGGCAGAGATCATGCTGACAGCAAGGACTTAAAGGTACCTAAGACTTCTTCTCCATCAGAGAAGCCGTGGCCCCAAGAGGACAGTACAAACTTCCATCGAGTTCTTTCTCCTCCTATCTTCTTGCAGCTCTTCTTCCTGCAGTCATAGTTGCAGGAAGTATGTGGCAAAGTATGGCAAATAAAGTCCCAGATTTCTGGATGAAATACTGAGAGGGGAGTCGCAAGGCAGTGAAAGTACTGGGGAGATCATGGAAAGGGAGGTGCACAGGAAAGTGACCCCATAAGCGTTGTTTGTGAACTCCTGGGCTCATGCCAAAACTTCTCAGGTGTGCATCTGACCATAAACTTTGAGAACTGAAGTATGAAATAAAGCTGGCCACTGTGTGACAAAGATCTGAAAAGCATTGCAAAGGCTTTGAAAACTAAACTGATATTTGAATCACAACCCCAAGAAAGCTGGCTAGAACTTACAGCCTGATACAACTGAGTAAGTTGCCTGCTAAGCCAAAAATATAAAAATTCTCTACAGGATTTAAGTAAGACCAAGAGTCTCATAACATAAGACTCAAAATGTCCATGATACAATCCAAAATTACTTTGCATATGAAGAACCAGAAAAATCTCAACTTCTACAGGAAAAGATGATCAAAAGATTGCAATACAGAGAAGACACAGAGCTTGAAATTATAACACAAAAACTTTAAGCCAGCTATTACAAAAGTGCTCCAAGAAGTAAGAGTAAACACTCTTGAAAAGAATGGAAAGATAGAAAGTCTCAGCAAATTCTCATCAGCAAAGAGAAGCTGTAAATAAGAACCAAAAGGAAATTTTAGAACTAAAAATACAGTAACAAAAACTTTTAAAAAAATCACTGGATGGGCTCAACACCAAAACGGAGATGAAAGAGGAAAGGTCAGTGACCTTGACAGTAAGTCAATGAAAACTATTCAATTTGAACAATAGAGAGTAAAAAGATTAAAAAAAAAATAAAGTCTCAGAGGAGTGTGGGACAATAAAAAATGTCTACCATTCCTGTCACTGGAGCACCAGAAGGAGAAGAGGGAGTATGATGCAGAAAAAATATCTGAAGAAATAATGTCTACAAACTTTCCACATTTAACAAAAGACACAAACCAACAGATTCAAGAAGTTAACTTACTCTCAAACAGGATAAAGCTAAAAAAATCCAGGCCCAGACCATCCATCAAACTCTGAAAACTAAAGTTAAAAAAAATCCTGAAAAGAGCCAGAGAAAAAGATACATAAATGTAAGGGAACAATGACTTAAAGACAGCAGATTTATCATTATAAATCAAGGACCCCATAAGGAAGTAGAATGAAATAAATAAATGAAAATGGAATACTAAAACAGATTCAAATAATCCAAAAGAAGGTAGGAAAGGAGAAACAGAAGAATGAAGAAAACAAAACAAAAAACAAATAAGATGATGGTAAACCTAAATCCAATTATCAAAAATTACATTAAATATAAATGGTCTAAACAAGCCAATTAAGGGACAGACTGTCAGAACAGATTTAAAAACCAAGCTCCATCTATAGCTCTCTACAAAAAAAGTTATTTGAAATATAATGCTATAGATAGGTTAAAAGTAAAAGAATGGGAAAAAGTAAAGCATGCAAACACTAATCAAAAGAAAGCTAGGGTGACTATTTTCATAGCAGATGAAGTAGACTTTGGAGGTAAGAAAATGACCAGAGATAGAGAGAAACATTATACAATGATAAGAAGGTTAATTCACCAAGAAGACATAACAATCTTAAACGTGTATGCATCTAGCAACAGAGCTTCAAAATACGTTGCTGACAGAAAGTAGAAGCAAAGCCATGATGATAACTGGAGAGGTGAATATTCCTCTCATGTTAATTGGCAGAACAAGCGGGCAGAAAGTTAGCAAGGATATGGAGTTAGGCAGCACTAACAACTACCAGCTACAATTGGCATTTATAGAATACTTTACCCAACAACAGCAGAATACACATTCTTTTCAAGTGCACATAGAACATTCATGAAGACAGACCATATCCAGGATCACACAACAAAACTCAACAAATTTAAAAGAAATGAAATCATACAAATTATGTTTTTTGACCATAATGAATTTAAATTAGATATCAATAGCAGAAAATCTCCAAACACTTCAGAAATTAACACATTTCTAAAGAATGCATGGGTCCAAGAGGAAAACGAAAAATAGCACATCAAAATTTGTGGAATGAATCTAAAACAGTGCTTAAAGGGAAATTTATAGTATTAAATGCCTGTTATAAAAGAAGGTCTCAAATCAAAATTCTAAGCTTCTGTGTTAAAAAATAGAAAAACAGGAGCAAAATAAGCCCAGGGAAAGCAGAAGTAAGGGAGAATTCAGTAGAAATTGATAAAATTAAAAACAGAAAAACAATGAAACAAAAAGTTAGTTCTTTGAAAAGATCAATAAAATTGACAAACCTTTAGTAAGACTGACAAAAAACAGGGAAGCCATAAATTACTAATATCAGGAATTAAAAGAGAATATCACTACAGAGCCAGCAGATATTAAAAGGATAATAAGGGAATACTATGAATTCAAGGAGTAAATATCATGATATATATTTCTCATTCTTAAAGACGAGATTATTCATATTTAAAAAAAAAATGATAGTAGGTATTAAATTGCTATGGATTTCACATATAAGAGTGATGTTAAAAAGTCAATGTTTTTAATATACCAGAAATTAGATTGTATGTAACTACTTACACTTAAAAGGAAAATTTTATATGTCCATTAAGAAATGTGTGAGGCAGTATATAAATGTTTACATAATGTAAATGTGGAGGGTAATAACAGCACCCTCTGAGGGTAATGGTGAGGACTAAATTAATTAATTAATAGTCTGTGCTTAGTACTGCACCAGGCACACAGCATAGTGCTAGTAATTGCTAGCTATTTTCCTCAAAGCAGTCCTGTAAGGTGAACATCTCTACACACATAAATTCAAAAACTTTGAAATGGACCAGTTCCTCAAAAAATAGAAACTACAAAAATTCATCTAAGATGAAACAGCTAACCTGAATATTCTTATAATTGCTTAAAAAATTAAATTTGTAGTTTAAAACCTCCCCAAACAAAGCAAAACAAAACTCCAGGCCAAGATGGTATCATTTGCAAATTCTACCAGGCATTTAAGGGACAAATAGCGCTAAATTTAAACAACCTTATCAAGAAAATAAGAGAAAGGAACACTTTCCAACTCACTTTATGAGGCCAGCAATACCCTGACAGCAAACCGTATAACAATACTACAGAAAAAAAGAGAGAAAACTAGAGACCAATATCCCTCATGAATATTAACACAAAAATCTTCAACAAAATATCACCAAGTCAAATTCAGCAACACAGAAAAAGAAAATGACTAAGTGGGGCTTTCCAGGGAAGCCAAGGCTGTGCAATATTTGAAAAATCATTAATGCATTTCCTGTATTAACAAAGAAGAAAAACCACATGATCACATCAATTGATGCAGAAAAAGCATGCAAAAAAAATTCAACATCTGTTCATGATGAAAATTCTCAGCAGACTAGGTATAGAAACTTACTCAATTTAATAAAAGGCATCTATAACAAACCTATGGTTAACATTATACTTAAAGGGAAAAGATGAACACTTTCCCTTTAAGACAGGGAAAAAGGAAAATGTCCACTCTCACCACTGCTGACATAATAAGTCAATAAAAATAAATAAAAGTACACAGATTAGAAAGGAAGAAATAAACTGCTTCTATTTGAGGAGAAGATTGCCTACATAGAAATCCCAAGGAATCTACAAAAAATTCCCAGAACTAGCAAGTCCATAAGCTACAAGGTCAACATACAAAATCAATCACATCAGTATATGATAGCACTGCACAAATGGAAACTAAACTAGAAACAAAACATTCACAATATTTTCTCCCTCCAAAAGAGAAATATGCAGATGTAAAGCTCACAAACATGTTCAGGATCAGTATTTTGAAAGCAGAAAACAGTGATGTAAGAAATCAAAGAAGACCTATGCAGGATAAAAATCAACATCCAAAAATCAGCTGCATTTCTATACACTACAATGAATTAGCTGAAACAGAAATAAAGAAAACAATCTCATTTAAAATACCATCGAAAACAATAAAATACTTAGGAATAAATTTAACCAAGGAGGTTAAACTTCTTCAAAAGAAATTGAAGAAAATACAAATAAATGGAAAAATATCCTGTGTTCATGGGTTGGAAGAAATAATATTGTTAAAATGTCCAGATTACTCAGAGCCATCTATAGATTCAATGTAATCTCTATCAAAATTCCAATGGTATTTTTTACAGAAATAGAAAAAACAATCCTAAAATTTTTATGGAATCACAAAACATCCCGAATAGCCAAAGCAATCTCGAGAAAGAAGAACAAAGCTGGAGGCATCACACTTCCTGATTTCAAACCATACAGCAAAGCTATAATAATCAAAACAGTATGGTATTGGCATAAAAACAGACTCATACACCAATGGAACAGAGTCAAGAGCCCAGAAATAAACCTATGCATATATGGCCAACTAATATTTGACAAGGGAGCCAAGAATACTCAATGGAGAAAAAAAAGGTTCTTGAATAAATGATGCTGGGTAAACTGGATATTCACATGCAAGAGAATGAAACTGGACTCCTATCTTATACCACTCATAAAAATTAACTCGAAATGGATTAAACACTTAGATGTAAGACATAAAAGAGTAAAAATTCTAGAAGAAAACACAGGCGAAAAACTCCTTGACATTGGTCTTGGCAATGATGTTTTGGATATGACACCAAAAGCGCAAGCAACAAAATAAAAAACAAGTAGGGCTACATCAAAATAAAAAGCTTCTGTACAACAAAAGAAATGATCAACAAAATGAAAAGACAACCTATGGAATGGGAGAAAATATTTGCAAACCATATATCTGAAAAGGGATTAATATTCAAAATACACAATGAACTCATACAACTTGATAACAAAAAACCAAACTGATTTAAAAATGGGCAAAGGATCTGAATAGACATTTTTCCAAAGAAGATACACGAATGGCCAACAGGTAAAGGAAAAGGTGTTTAACAGAAACAGAAAAATCTTACCAACAGAAAAATGCAAATCAAAATCACAATGAGATATCTACCTGACACCTGTTAGAATGGCTATTGTAAAAAAGGTGAGATTACAAGTGCTGGTGAGGATGTGGAGAAAAGGGAATCCTTGTGCACTGTTGATGGGAAACTAAATTGGTACAGTATTATGCAAAACAGTATGGAGGTTCCTCAAGAAAATTAAAAATAGAGAACTACCATATGACCCAGCAATCCTACTTCTGGGTATATATCCAAAGGAAAAGAAATTATATCTTGAAGAAGTATTTCCACTCCTAGGTTTATTGAATTATTTACAATAGCCAAGACATGCAAACAACCAAAGTGTCCATTGGTGGATGAATGGATAAAGAAAATGTGGTATATATACACAATGGAATATTATTCAGCTATAAAAAAGAAGCAAATCCTGCCATTTGCAACAACATGGATGAACCTTGAGGGATTATGCTAAGTTAAATTAATCCGATAGATAAAGACAAATAATGTATGATCTCACTTATACGCAGAATCTTAAAAAACAACTCACAGAAAAAAAAAGTAGATGGGTGCTTACCGGGGGGGGGGGGGGGGGGGAAATGAGAGATGGTGTTTAAACGATACAAACTTCTAGTTATAAGGTGAATAAATTCTGGGGATCTAATGTGTGGCATGGAAAATGTAGTTACCAATATTGTATTGTACACTTAAAAGTTCTAAGAGACTAGATCTTAAATGCTCTCACCACACACAAATGTTAACTAAGTGAGGTAATGGATGCGTTAACCTTATTGTGGCAATCATTTCATAACATAAACATTAATCATCACATTGTACATCTTAAACTTACACAATGTTATATGTCAAATATATGTCAATAAACCAGAAAAAATAAAGATAGCTTTTCTCAGAAGCACAAAAAAATCAAAGAAGATCTAAATAAATGGAGAGACATACCATGTTCATTAACTGGAAGATTCCTCAACATAATAAAGATGCTAGGTCTCCCAAAATTGATCTACAGATTTAACACAATTTAAGTCAAAATCCCAGGAGGGTTTTTTTTCTAATATAGATAAGGTTATTCTAAAATTCACATGGAAAGGCATAGGAACTATAATAGTCAAAAAAATTTCTAAAAGGAAAAAGTTGGAGGAAAAACATTACCTAATTTTAAGACTTACTATACAGTTACAGTAATCAAGATGATGTGGTACTGGCAAAGGGACAGACACATAGATAGACAGAATCCAGAAACAGACCCCCACAAACACGGACAATTAATTTCTGACAGAGGTGCAAACACAATTCAATAGAGAAAGGATAGTCCTTTCAAAGGTGTTGGAACTGGACATCCATATCTAAAATAACGAACCTTACCTCAACCTTGTATCTTAGAACAAATTAACTCAAAATGGATAGATCTAATAAAAAAGTGAAGGGCACAAAGGATAAAATTCTGGTGATCTGGAATTAAGCAGAGAGTTTTTGGACGTAACAACAAAAGCATGATCCATAAAAGGAAAAATTGATAAAATGGACCTCATCAAAAACTAAAACTTTTGCTCTGTGAAAGACTAGGATAAGAGAATGAAAAGACAAGCTACAGACTGGGAGAAAATATTTGCTACAACTATAAGGCACACTCAAAACTTAATAATAATAAAACAACCTGATTAGAAAACGCATAAAAGATATGAACAGACACTTCATGGAAGAGGATATAGAGGTGGCAAATAAGCACATGAAAAGATGTTCAACTTCACTAGCCATTAGGGAAATGCAAATGAAAACAACACCTATTAGAAGGGATGACGTAAAAAGATAACTGATAAAATCAAATACTGGTGAGGACGTGGAGAAACTGGACCTTTCATTTATTACTGATGGGATGGTACAGCCACTCGGGAAAACAGTTTGGCATTTTCTTAAAACATTACACATACACTTAATGTATGAGTCAACAGTACCACTTTCAGGTATTTACCCTACAGAAATGAAAACCATGTTCACAAAAAAACACACATACACTAATGTTTATAGCAGCTTTATTCATACTCTCCATAAACTGGAAACAATTCAAACGTCCTTCAACAGGCGAATGGATAAATAAACTGTGGTGTATCCATACAACGGAACACTACTCATCAGTAAAGAGTCAAACTATTGATATATGCAGCAACTTGAATGAATCTTAAAGGCATGCTTCCTGAGAGAAGCCAGATACAAAATGTTTCATACTGTATGATTTCATCCATATGACATTCTCAAAAGACAAAACTACAGCGACAAAGAATAGATAATGGTGGCTAGGGTTTGCGGTGGGAGGAGGTGTGACTAAAAAGTGGTGGCATGAAGGAGTTCTTTGGTGATGGAACTGTTCTTTGGGTCCTTGGTCCTACAACCAAAAGGAAGTGAATTTTGCCAACACTCAAGCAAGAAAATGGATCCTCTCCTAGAATCTCCCAGAAGGAAATGCAGTTCTGTCAACACCTAGATTTTAGCTCAGTGAGATCTGTGATGACTGATGACCTACAGAGCAGTAAGATAACAAATTTGTGTTGTTTAAGCTATTAAGTGTTGTGGTAACTTGTTATGGCAGAAATAGAAAACCAATCAAGTGGTTAAATAATTTTAGAGCAAGGAGAAGAACAGCTATTTGCTGGCTAAAAAGAAGATTGCTATGTAGAGTTCAATATTGTTTCCTTTTTGCTGTTTTAGTTTTATCAGAATCTATGAACTGGAAAAGACTCATCATCTAGTAATCACTGGATCCTAGCTTTGCTGGAGGCTGTGGGAAATTCAAAAAGACTGCATGACATGGTAACTGTTCTCAAGATGTTTACAATCTAGAGGGATATATAATCTGCCTACGAAAATAAGGTATTTGAAGGTTTTAATTTTAAATTATAAAAAATACAAACAGAAATTTAAAATAAAATTAAAACTTGGAGGTGATGAGTCAATTAGAAGGAGGAGCACGAAACAGAGGAGTTCAGTGCTAAGAGAAGCACCACAAAAGAAGAGATCTATGTGGATGGGCACTGATAGTATGAGGAAATTACCTCCCTATTGCTCTCTGCATATACTTCACGTATGGATGTTATATTCAATGTATATATATTTTTTTCTCTTGGACCTATAATTAAAAGAGAACAGTAGCATGCTTTGGAGTCAAATAGACTTGGGTTTCAATCTTGGCTTTCCATATTTAATGTGTCATCTTGGCAAGATATTTAACCTTTCTGAGCTGCAGTTTTCTTATTTATAAAATGGAGCTAACATCTATCTCACAGAGTTGTTATAAAAATGAAAAGAAATAATGTATGGGAAAGCAATTGGCACTAGGCTCGTACAGGTACATTCACTCAGTATTATTTTTCTTAGTCAATATGTAAAAGTTGAAATCGCAACTGAATGTTCACTTATTGTGTCAGCCTTCCCAGTCCTCCAGTTTTTTTTTTTTTAAAAGATGCATGTTCTCTCAAAATCCAAACTAGACCTGAACAGAAAAGTCTTAATGAAAGGGAGAATTATCCGGATTCATCTTTGCCCCCAAAGTTGAAGGTATTGCGACCAGCTCTGAAATGGTGGGAAAGTAAGGTGACACCCTGCAACAGGGAGGCAGACCAAGAGGAATATAAAGACCTTGCCTGAGTCCTTTGGGGAGTAGATATCAGACATTCTGCTAGACAGCCGAAGGGATGGGACAAAAGCCAGAGATCTAGGAATACGTCTTGTAAGCTGAATTATTATATTTTGATATTCTTCCTTTTATTCTATTACTGTTTATTAAGAAAAATATTTTTGAAAGCTCCAAATTTTTTTTCAGATACACTAACCACCAAGAAAAGGCGGTTTTGGCTTCATTTCCATGAGGATTTTAAAAAACTTTTAAATTTAAAATAATTTTAGACTTACAGAAAAGTTTAAACAATATTACAGACTTCCTGTATACCCTTCAACCAGCTTGCCTTAAAAGAACATCTTACATCACAGTCCTACTACGAAAACAATTATACTAACATGTAATACAATACTATTAACTAACGTCAGACCTTATTTAACTTTTGCCAGTTTTCCCACTAACTTCATTTTTTTTTCTGGTTCAGAGACCAATTCAGGATCTCACATTGCATTTAGTTATGTCTTCATAGTCTCCTCCAAAATTTGACAATCCAATCAGTCTTTGATAAGTTGCTTTAGTCCTTGTTTTTTATGACCTTGACATCGACACTTTTGAAGAGTAGTGGTCCCTTATTTTGTAGGATGTCTCTAAATTTGATTTCTCTGATGTTTTCTGACTGGGTTGAGGAAATTTACTTTGAGCAAGAACACCACTGAAGTGATGTGACTTTGCCAATGTGTGTCACTAGTAGAATATGATGTCACTATGACTTCTTCCTGGTGACATTAACTTTGGTGGCATCTGTCAGGTTTCTCAATACTAGTTATTATGTCTGTCTTTATCATTAGTAATTATCTGGTGGGGAAATATTTTGAGATTATGCAAATATCCTTTTTTCTCATTATACTTTCACCCACTAATTTTAGCATCCATTGATGGTTCTAGCCTGCAATAATTATTACCATGGTGTTTGCCTAACAGTGATTTTCCATTTCCCCTATTACTCCTTAATTTATAATTGGAATTCTAAGGAAGGACCTACCCTTCTCCCCTATGTATTTATTTAAGTATTTATGTCAATACGGATGCATGGATATTTATTTTATTCTATAGATCACAACCTAGTACTATCATTACTTATTTTGCAGCTAAAGCTGCTCCAGATGGTCATTGCGAGATCCTTCAAGTTGGCTCTTGTGTCCTTCTGGCATGACTTCGCCCTTTTTCTTTTAAGTACTTTCTTATTGTTCCAAGCTTATCTTATATCTTCCCTACTTCAGTTCTAGAATCAGCCATTTCTGCAAGGAACCCTGAGTATCTTCTATTGGAGAATAGTGTTTGAATGCCAGATCTGGGCACTAGGTCTGTTCATTGCTGCTGGGCGTCACAGTGGCTCCATGCCTTCTCAGCAGACAGAGCTAGGAAGTATATGTATGTACACTAACACCTGCATATGCACCATGCATATTTTTGTATCTGTCTATCTTTGAATGTATTAAGAGCCATGAGTTCATACTGATAAACCTTCGATTCCAGTTGAACACCACAGTGTTTATTCTAGTCTTCTCCTTATCCCTTATTTGTAACTTCTTTCTCTGACTGTGAGAAATCTGGGTCTCATTATTTTCAAGATATTTACTTATTTGTTCATTCCAAGTATGTACATAAAGTACTTTCAGAACAACCCATATCTCTGTGAGAGACACATTTGTTAACTAGAGGGAAAATGGAAATAGGGCAGTAGCCACAGGGTGGGGCAGGGGGCGGTGTGTGTGTGACTTCTCTTGAGTATACCTTTTTGTAGCTTACCTACACAACCATGGCTATGTTCCCCATACACAAAAAATAAATAATTTAAGTACTCACCAGACAGGGAGAATGAAGAATGGAATGCAAACAGTAACAAATGAATCTAACTGTATTATTAATACATAACATATTGAAGGGGGTGAGGAAGACGAGAAATAATCTAAGTAACTTTGGAAAGCACTATTTTGAATATATACTATCAGGCTAATAATAAAAAGAACTGTACACACTTTACTCTGGGTAGCAAATCTGTTTGACTGGGATTTTAAAGAGGGCAGGGTGTACAACTGAGGTTCAGCGCTGGGGGGAAAGCCCAAACCCCTTCACTAGTGCTGCCTCTTAATACTGAGATATGCAGAGATACTGAGACATCAGCGCCGCATATTTAGTGGAAATGGAATTGAATCTTCTTATAAGTAGAGCTAAAAAACCCCTCTGGGCCATCTGGCCCCGGCTTTTCACTTTACAGATGCAAAAGTGAAACGCAAGAGACACAGTGGTGGAATGAAGACCAGAGGCGTGTGCTGAGCGTCTACTGCACCACACACCACCTCCGGCAGGGAAACCGAATCTTGAGAGACGAGCGCAGTCTGGCCCAGTGCTGAGTTAGACACTGATTGATGTATTCCTGGCATAGATTACTCACCGTATTTTATTATAACTTGTGCCCAAGAAAGCCTTATTGCTATGAACTGTAAGATCAGAATTTTAAATATTTTTATTATAAAGAAGTATTCATTGCCTTAGCATTTCTGTAAAAATATACATTTCTAGAGTTTTAAAAACTTCACGTCAGAAAAACGTTTCAGTCATTATTACCTGGGATCATTTTTTAAAACATTAAGAAAAAGTTAACATATTAAACAATATTTTAAATTACCAGATTAGTTTTATATATTTTTTAAAAACTAAAAGTATGAAGGGCCTATAAAACAGGTGTCTCAAAAGTAAGAGTGTATATATTTAAAAACGTTTAACTGACACAAGCATGAGAGTTTTTGGCTGAACCACAAGAAGCTCCAGTAAGATGAGTATAGATATGCTGGAACACTGCCAAGTTATAATATCTTCCCTACAAAGAAAATTTAAAGTTGATAGTATTTGAAGACAATAGGACTTAATTAACCAGGGAATTTTGCTTATTTTTGAAGGTGAACATGTCCTAGTTTACTTAGTATCTACAGTAAAAATACTGCTTCTTCTATATAATCCTTTTTCTAGAAACTGATTCTAACTTGAGATTTCATTCACAGATAGGAATAGCTTTTTAAAAGTTACTGATAAGGTAATTGCCATTTCAATAGCATATTACATTTTCCCATACACTCGAGACCCTTGATTTACACCATGCTACAGATCTGTGATATCAGTTTCATGTGCTGGTCTCTAGCACAGCTACGTGTCTGCCCACTTGCTTCTTTCTTGTTTCCCTTTTTCTTAACAATCTTTGAAGTAACTAATTGGTACAGCTGGAGTGGCTTCCTTTAGCTCAGTAATGTTAAAGGGCCTCCACTTCACTATTTCTTGCTCATCCTCAAGTAACTACACAAGAAAAGTCTTCACTGAGCAATTGGCCTTCTCAACTTCCCTCTGAAAACCTAAGTTGCAGCTACTCCACTTTCTAAGCAAAACACTGCTAATCTCTTTTTTCAATAGGAGGAAATTTTACTTATTTATGTCTTCTTGAAGTTATAATCGTGATATGATCAAGACATCTTACAGTTTTTTTCCTTATTTTTTACATTGGGTAGTAGTTTCTTAACAAGACCCACAAAAAAGTAAAGAACACAAGAACAGCAGTGCAGACGGGTCTCATCAGAGAACAGACCCCGAAAAGTGTGAGTACAGTGGAGCTCTCCACATAGGTGGAGTGCCCCTCAGAGCACGCTCCTCTTGTGGGAACTCAAGTTTTCTGTTTTCGCTTCAGGATCTGGTTGATTTGACAACCATGTCCAATCTGGCAGATAATTTTTCAAACTCAGCCAGAAAGATCATCTTGAGGAACCATAAAACAATTTAAGGACTGAAGTTCTCTGGATGTGAAGCCTTGTTACATAAACTTTCACTTGATTTCAAGACTAATGGACACTTAATGTTAACGAGGTAAATGAACTACTGAGTTACTAACCTCGGTATTCATGAATTTAAATTAATTTACTGAGGATTCTGAATCAGTATTCCAGCAAGAAGTCCTGGTTGCCATGAATCAGTGAGCAGTGTTACAAATCTGCTGTACACACTTTCACAGACATTTTCAACTCTAGCAATGGGAAAGGATACTTTTTAACTGGTGCAAATGCCAGAATTATCTTGATTTGTAGTTTTCAGTATGATACTGATTTTCTACTTTAGTCAAAATTGTTTATCAAAGGAGCACAGTTTTGTGTTTATTGGTTTGTTTTACTTGGTCAGGCAAGATTGTTTTGAACATGGTGTGACACACATAAACCTTTAATTTTTTTTTAATTGGTAAGGTAAAGCCTCGAATTAGCACTTAATGTATGTTTAGAAATGTAATTTATCTATGAAAAGAATTGATCTTCAAGTGTAGGTTTTTTTCTTTATAGGAGTTTTAACTAGTTTTCAATGTCTGAGAATGTTCTCTATAATATAATGCATGTTGAATAATAATGGCTCAAATGAAAACAGTTATGTTAAGGTAGGAATTAATGTACAATTCTATATACCCTATGACTTGGGTATTAAATTTACCATAAGATATGGTCAACTACAACTTTTTAGGGAGGTTGTATACAATATAAATTAGAAAGTACTGGTATTCACTATACATTTCATTAATTTTATCTACTCATAATATTTTTTGCTTCATCATCAGACATAATTGAGAAAACTCTAGAAGAGAAGTAATTTCTATTGCATATACCCATATTTTTATTCTTTCCATTGTTCTTTCTTCCTTCCTGATGTTCCAAGATTCCTTCTTTTTATCATTTCCTTCCTGTTTGGAGAACTTTCAGCCCTTCATTTAGGGTAGGTTTGCTGGTGACAAACTCTCTCAGTGTTCCTTCATTTGAAAATGTCCTGATTTCTTCCTCATTCTTAAAGGATATTTTTTTTGCATATAGAATTCTAGGTTGATAATTCTTTTCATTCAGCATTTGAAAAGGGTCCCATTTCTGGGTGGCCTCCATGGTTTCTTATGAGAAGTTGCTGTCATTCAAACTGTTTTTCCCCTATAGGTAAAGTCATTACTTCTCTCTCTCTCTCTGCTTTCAAGATTTTTGTTTTGTCTTTAGTTTTCAGGAGTTTGACTATGATGTGTATTGGTGTGACTTTCTTTGAGTTTATCCTGTTTGGGGTGTAGGTGTATGTCTTTTGCCAAATTTTGGAAAATTTCAGCCATTATTTCTTTGAATACTTTTCCAGCTCTATTCTCTTTCTGTTCTTCTCCTTGAACTTTGATGACATAAACATTAGATCCTAACAGGTGGCTCAGACTCTGTTTATCCAGTCTACTTTTCTCCTGTTGTTCACACTGGGTGAATTCTTTTTTTTTTTTTAAATAAGGACCTCCCCTGCTTTTTTAAAAAGATTTTATTTTTTTCCTTTTTTCTCCCCAAAGCCCCCCAGTACATAGTTGCATATTCTTCGTTGTGGATCCTTCTAGTTGTGGCATATGGGACGCCGCCTCAGCGTGGCTTGATGAGCAGTGCCATGTCCGCGCCCAGGATTCGAACCAACAAAACACTGAGCCGCCTGCAGCAGAGCACACGAACTTAAACCCTCGGCCACGGGGCCAACCCCCATACTGGGTGAATTCTATTGTTATATCTCCAACTTCACCGATTCTTTCTTCTGTCCTTCCATTCTTCTAGTGAGCCTATCTATTAAAGTTTTTTTTTTAATTTTAGCTATTATATTTTTCAGTTTTACATTTTTGATTTGTTGTTTCTTTATATTTTCCATTTTTTGTCAAGACTTTGTATTTTTTAGTTTGAAGCACATTCATAATTGCTTGTTGAAGCATTTTTATCATGACTGCAATCCACGAAAAACCATGTTAGATAATTCTAATATCTCTGTCACCTCAGTGTTGGTATCTGTTGATTGTCTTTTCTAATTCAGTTGAAATTTTCCTGGTTCTTGGTATGACTGATGATTTTTTAATGAAACTTGGACATTTTAGTTATTATGTAAGGCAGCAGAGACAGTGGATCTTATTTAAGTATTTTGTTTTAGCAGGCTTCCAAGGAGAAGGAAGGCACTGTCCCACTACTGGCAACTGGGGGTACAAGTCCAGGTTCGTCTCTCAGCTTCTGTCCCTGCTTGAGTGCCTCACTACTGCTAAGCAGGGTTGGGAGCTCAGGCTCCGCCCCAGGCCTCTGCTGATACCACACTGGTCAAGAGGTACAAGGGCGCCTCGTTACTGTTCCCTATGAAGCTTCTGCTGACACTGTGGGTGGAGGAGAGGTGGCCTTGTTACATCTGGACCGTGTGAAAGCCTTGACTCTCCATTAGGCTTGCTGCAACACACCCTAGCAAGGAGGGGGCGTGAGGCCTTGTCACCACGACGTAGCAGTGATATGGAAGTCCAGGCTCCCCATGTGGTTGCCACTAACACACGGGCCCAAGGGGAGAGTCTCGTTACTGCTTGGTGGAGATCAAAGTCCTGGCTCCCTACTTGGCCTTCTCCAACGCCACCACGGTGGGAGTCTAAGTCAAAGGCTCCCCAGTCAGCCTCTGCTGGTGAGGATGGGGAGTGGGGCTCCAGTTTTTTTCTGTTGCATTTGGCTGGAGTAGAGCAGTCATTGTCTAAAAGTTTTCTGTCTTACTAGGCTGCTTCTTTTCTGGTCCTTTAGCTGAAGAAAGCAGGCTTTCATCGGGCTTTTTTGTGTGTATGTGTGCACCTGGAGAGGTTTTTGGGTGTTGGCTTCTCCAGCACCCAGTCTGATCTATGAGGGATGCATAAGCTAAAAGAAAGCCCAGGAACTCACTGCCGTGTTGGTCCTTGGGTCCAGAGGTCCCCAGCCTGTCTTCTTTCTCTCCACCTTTTAGAATTTTTGATACTTGTTTTTTATGTAATGCCCAGAGGTTTTTGGCTGTACTTAGCAGGAAGAATAGGGAAAAGTATATCTACTCCCATCTTTCTAGAAGCAGAAGTCTCTATATTCTTTTTAAAACAGTTGATAAAGCGTTAAGTGATTATATTATTTTACTACTTCCTAGATGCCTTACACATGGGCCAAGAAAACTCATTAATCTCTATTCATATTTTATATAAGAAATGTTTCTTAAGAAAAGAAACAAAGAAAAGTGTCACATAGATGGAGCTTCCAGTTAGCTCAGATTTTAAAACTCTATTTACAAAGAGCAGCAAGCTTGTCATAACCAAGGATGGATATAGGAGTTTAGACAATGTAAGGTCCAAATAGTGTCAGGAAGATAAAAACAGATAAAGAACTGAAGCTCTCAAAATGCTAAGGAAAGCAAGGACGGGAAAAACAAATTTTTTTTTTTGAAATTGATGATATAACTGATGAAGATTAAAAATAAAAAAGGAAAATATCTTAACTCATTCCCTTACCTGTAGAAGATTTTTTGAGCATCTAATATGTATAGGCATTAATGGTAAAAGATAGATCAGTAAGATGAGGTCCCTACCCTCAAGAATTCTTTTAGTGGAACAGAGTGGTCAGTCAATCACATTACAATGTGTAAAAGCTACGCACAACAGTAGCTTTGCAGACCCCTTATTCACTATATGTCTATGGATGTCAGGCAATGGTTTACAGAGGAGGTGACAGAAAATGAAGAGAAGGACATGCAAGGTAGAAGAAATAGGATATGCAAAGATTTAGAGGAATGAAAGAGTATGGACAAAGGAAGTGGTACAAAACCAGGTCTGGGAAGACAATGTGGAGCCGGACTGTAAAGGGCCTTGTCTGTCATGTTTAAGAGTTTGGACTCAAATCCTACTGGCAACCAGGAACTACAAGAATTAAGTTTTTTTTTTTTTAGGTATGCTTTTTGGTGAGGAAGATGAGCCCTGAGCTAACATCGGTTGCCAATCTCCTCTTTCTTTTTCTCCCCAAAGCCCCAGTACATAGCTGTATATCCTAGTTGTAGGTCCTTCTACTTCTTCTATGTGGGATGCTGCCACAGCACGGCTTGATGAGCAGTGTGCAGGTCCGCATCCAGGATCCAACCCAGCGAACCCAGGGCCACAGAAGCAGAGCGCTCGAACTTAACCGCTATGCCACCAGGCCAGCCCCAAGAATTAGTTCTGATCTCCTCTTCTAGAAAGCATGAAGTTCAAGAAGCAAAAGAGAATCAAAACTTGGGTTAGATACAAACACTTGGTCTCCTGGCTCATATAAAATATTTTCAGAAAACATAAAAGCCTTTGAAAATAAATCACTGACCTGGTGACGATCTTTGAGGAACAGTGGAGATTAGGAGAGATGGGAAAATGTCATTTAATTTGCATATTCTACCTTTGACCTCATTTTGTAAACTACAGATCAGAGATATCTAATTTCTATCCTGAGAATGTTTTCTAGAATATATTATAAAGGTATTGCGTGTGTGTGCACACTTAAAAAAGGAAAAAAAAAAGAACACTGATCACTAGCATCTAGGATGGGTTCAATGAAAAAAAGTCACATCCATTTTTGACATTATTACGAGGAGACATGATCTTATGATATTTAATTTTGAAGATATAGATGGATTAAATAAATTTATTTAAAAAGTAGTGGTTTATAGAATGATGACAATAGAAGAAAAAGCTAGTGTCATGCCACTGGGTCTGTCCTTGGCCCTACTTATCTCATTTCTAGATGACAGGAGGGAAACAGACAAGACAAAATTAGAATCAAAAGCAGATACAAGTGAGATGTGTTCTAACAAGATTAAGAGTGACAGGTGTCAAGCCAGCCATGATGGCCTAGTGGCTAAAGTTCGGTGCTCTTACTTCTTCGCTGGCCTGGATTTGATTCCTGGTCACGGAACCACAGCACTTGTCTGTCAGCAGCCATGCTGTGGTGGCAGCTCACATAGAAGAACCAGAAGGACTTACAACTAGAATATACAACTATGTACTGGGTTTTGGGGAGGACAAAAAGAAAACGAGGAAGACTGGCAACAGATGTTAGCTCAAGACGAATCTTTCCCAGCAAAAATAATAATAATAATAATATTTTTTTTTAAAAAAGAGAGATGAGTGACTCATAATTACACTCCCTCCAAACCTAACAACAAAATGGAAGAAACAATGGGGTCATAGGCATAATCTCTACTGCTATTACCCTGATTCAAGCTGCCACACTAGATTACTTTAAGAACTCTTTACTGCTCTTTCTGCTCCTACCCCTGCCCTCTATAGTTTATTCTCAATAGAGAAGCCAGAGTGATCCTTCTAAAGTGAAAATAAAATTATAATACTTCTCTATTCAAATTCTTCTAATGTCTCATTTCAATAAAACTAAAAGTGTTTCCAGCAGCTCATAAGACTTTTAAATGCTCTGGCATTCTCTTACTTCTCTGGCTTCATTTCTACTAATCTCTCCCTCACTTGCTCTGCTCAGGAGCCTCCTGGCTGTTCCTCATATGTCAGGTTAAAAATCACAGTGATGTCATGTGGCTATCACGTACTCCTGGATATGAAGCAATGAGAAGGTACTCTACCACTGTGTTATTCTTTCCAAAATCTCATACCCTCAATCAATCATGAGGAAAATATCAGACAAATCCAAATCGAGGAATGTTCTACAAAATACCAGAAGGTATTCCTCAAAAGTGTCAAGAACATGAAAAACAAGGAAAGACTGACAAACTATCATGGACCAGAGAAGACTAAGGAGACATAACTGAGTGCAGTGTGGAGCCCTGGGTTGGATCCAGATCAAGAGATGTTAATGGAAAAACTAGTGAATTCCAAATCATATCTGGAGTTCAGCTAAAAAAAAAAATAGAGTCTTCTAATCCATGAAATGATATACTTCTCCACTTATTGAGGCATTAGGTAAGACCTTTAAAAAAAGTTTTTAATTTTTTCCTGTAGTCTTACACATCTATTTTTGTTTTGTAACTCTTACTGATGTTAAGAATGACTTCAAATTTCATATATGCTTTGAATCCAGAAAACCTGTCAAATACTCTTATTAGTTCTAATAATTTATCTATAATTCTTTTTTTTTATATACAGCCCTATCATCTATAAATAACAGGAGTTTTGTTTTTTCCTTTCTATTTCTTACCTTTATTGAATTATTTTCTTGTCTTACTGCACTGGGTAGCACCTCCAATACAAGGCTGATGAAAGTGGTGATAATGGATACCATTACCTTATTCCTGGTCGCAAAGGAAAAGTTTTCAACATTTAACATTAAGTACGATGTCTATGATAGATTTTACATAGACACACTTTATCAGATCAAGGAAGAAGTACTCTCTATTCCTAGTTTGTTAGCTTTTATGATATACATTCATAGGTATTTTACTAAACGTTTTTTCTGTGTCTGTTGAGATGAATATTTCATTATTCTTAACTCTGTTAAAGTGGTATTTTTGTCGGTTTAAATGTTATTCTGACCTTGCATTTCACACATGTATATACATATATATTATATAGCTAATATTTTGTTTGGGATTTCTGTGTCTGTGTTCTGAGAAAGCCTGTAATTTTTCTTTCTTACATTTATCTGTTTTAGCATCAGATTATGGTAGCCTCACTTAAAGAGTTAGGGAATCTTCCCTCTTATACTATTCTTTAGAAGAGTTGTCTAAAACTGGAATTATTAGCTCCTTGAATGTTTAAAAGAACTTACCAGTGACACCATTGGGGCTAGAGTTTTCTTTGCAGGAGTGAAAAAATATATATATATATACATACAGACACATATACACCTATATAAATTACTATACAGAAAATTTACTGTTTTTTCATTTGGTGTATGGTTCTATGAATTTTAACACATGTATACAATCATGTAACTATCACCAAAATCAGGACACAGAACAGTTCCATAAGCCCCCGAACTCCCTAGTGCTGTCCCTTTGTCATCACACTCTCCTCTTCTAGTCCCCAGCAACCCGACTTGTTATCCAGCATATATTTTGTATTTTTGAAAACATTATATAAAAGGAATCACATAGTATGTAACCTTTTGAGACTGGCTTCTTCCACTCAGCATAATGCTTTTGAGATTCATTTAAGTTGTTGCTTATATCAACAGTTTTTCCTTCTTATTGCTAAGTAGCATTCCACTGTACCGATGTACCAGTTTCCTCATTGTTTCACCTGTTGAAGGACAACCGCTTTTTTTCCAGATTTTGGCAATTATGAATAGAGCTTGTATAAACATTAGCATACAAGTTTTCATGAGAACCTAAATTTTTATTTCCCGGGGGAATATACCCAGGAGAATGGGATTGCTGCATCATATCTTAAATGTATATTTAACTTTATAATAAACCGTCAAACTGTTTTCCAGGGTGACCATACCATTTGCAATCCTATGAGCAATGTGTGAGAGTTTCGGTTGCTCTGTATCTTCACGCCACCTTTGTGATTTTTGACCAGCAATTCAATTTCTTTAGAGGTTATAGGACTATTCATGTTTTCCAATTCTTCTTGAACCAGTTTGGTTGAGAATACCTAATATCTTATTCACATTTTCAAATTTATTGGCATACATTTGTTCACATTATCCCCTATTACCTTGTCAATATCTGTAGCCTCTGTAGTTATGTCCTCTTTTTTGTTCTTGATTTTGGCTATTTGTTTTTTCTCTTTTTTTCCTGATCAATCTTGTCAAAGATTTGTTAATAGTGTTCAAAGAATAAAGTTTTGCTTACGATGATCTTTTGTACTGTATGTTTATTTTCAATTTTATATTACTTTTGTTTTTTTACTTTCAAAAAGCTCAGTTTGCTGTTCTTTTTCTAAGTTCTTGAGATAGATGCTTAGCTCATTAACTTTTAGCCAGAACCTTTACTAAAATATGTATTTAAGGCTTTAAATTTGCCTCTAGGGTCTGGCCCCATAGCCGAGTGGTTAAGTTTGTGCGCTCCACTTTGGTGGCCCAGGGTTTCGCTGGTTTGGATCTTGGGCACGGACATGGCACTGCACATCAGGTCATGTTGTGGCAGTGTCCCACATAGCACAACCAGAGGCACTCACAACTACAATATACAACTAGGTACTGGGGGGTTTTGGGGAGAAGAAGAAGAAGAAAAAAAATATTGGCAACAGATGTTAGCACAGGAGCCAATCTTTAAAAAATAAATAAATAAATATGCCTTTAGAAACTGCTTTAACCACTTCCTACAAATTTTGATATGTAATATTTTTATCATTCAAAGTTCAAAGTATTTCCTCATTTCCATTATGATTACTTTACTGACATGTAAACATACATTACAAAGTGTGTTTCTTAAAATTTCCAAATATAATTTTTTATTTATCCTATTATTTTCTAGTTTAATTGTATTGTGTTCCTCGACCACAATTTGTTGAAATTTGTTGAGATTTGCTTTATAATCCTGTGTATGTTCAATTTTTATAAATATTCCCTATGGCTTGAAAGAATATTTCTTTTGCAAATACTAAGTACATTGTCTATATATCTTATGCATATTTTCAAATATATATTCTCATTAGTTTTGTGTGATTATTCCATCAATGACTAACAGGTATGTTAAATCTTCCACAATGACTGTAGATTTGTCTTTTTCTCTTTGTAGACTGCATATTTTTTCTTTATATATTTTTGAGGCCTTGTTATTAGGTACAAACACATTTAAAATATCTTATTAGAGAATTTAATCTTTCATCATTATAAAGTGATCCTATTATTTATAATAATGCTTTCAGCCTTAAAGTTGATATCACCTAAAATTAATTTAGCTACACCCACTTTTTCTGTTAGTATTTGGGAAATACTATGTGTTTATCTATCTTTACCACATATTTGCCATTTTCTCTGCTCTTTTTACATCTCAGAACTTCTATCAACGAGTTCTTTCCTCCTATATCTAAAATGTATCCTTTAGAATTTCCTTCACTGAGTCTACTGATAACAAATTTTCTGTTTCCATTGCCTGAAACTTGTCTGAAATTGTTACCTTATTCCATTTCCTTTCTTAAGAGATATTTTGCTAAGTATATAATTCTGTACCAGCATACATCTTTTTACTATGTCTGGCTTTGCTTGTTGTTACTGAGAATTCATCTGTCAGTTTATCTGCCACTCTCTTAAATATAATCTGATTTTTTAGGGTCTACTTTTAAGAGTTTTCTTTTTGTCTTAGATGTTCTGCAATTTCACCATAATGTGACTAGGGGTAGATTTATTTATCCTTCTTAAGATTTGTTGGGCTTCTTGCCTCTGTGGTCTAGTGTACTCTATCAATTCTGAAAAAAATCTCAGCCACTGTATTGCCATATATTGCTGCTTCTCTATTCTCTCTTCTCCTAGAATTAAGACATATATTGCACCTTCTCACTCTATCCTTTATGACTCTTATCTTGTTTTTCATATTTTCCTATCTCTGTCTCTCTGAGTTGCATTTAGTGTAATTTTCCCTTATCTTCCAATTCATTAATTCTTCCTTCAACTCTGTTTACTTTGCTGTTAAACTCATCCTTTGAATTTGAATTTCTATTACTCTATTTTTTTCATTTTTAGAAGTTCCATTTGGTTCTTCTTGAGATCTGTTGGTTACATTTTATTCTATCAGAGCAGATAATTTCAAGCTTGTCTATTTTTTCTTTAAACATGACAAAGTGATTTTATAATCTGTATCAGATAACTCCAGTAATTAAAGTCTCTGCTAATTCTCACTCATGTTGCTGTCTTCTTGTTAAATTATTTGGGAGACTTGTGTAGTGCTATGATGAAGGTCTTTTCCTCCAAAAGATTTGTATTTGCTTCTGCTCGGGGCCTATGGATATCAGCAGCAGTTCCACTTTAAACTCAGTTATGGCTTGAGATTTATCAGGCTACCCAATAATGAGAATTTGAGCTATAAATCAATGCAAGACAGCTTGTGGTTACTACTACTTAGAGACAATCCTCCATTCCCTCAACCCCTCGTCAAGGCAACTCTGTTACCTCCTGAGGATGGAAGGGATGGCAGAGGGTTTGCTTTTACTGCATCATCCTAAGGTCAAGACGTGATTTATACTAGGGGAGGATCTGCTATTAAACTCTTTGGTGGTCCTAGGCTTTGTTTCTTCTTAGAGATCTGAAAGCCACAGCTTAACATTACCCTGGCTAGGCAAATGTTCTCAAGGCCAAAGAGTCTTCTATGCTGTGTTCTGCTTACCTCTATGGGTTCCTGTCTTCAGTTATATTTTGATCTGTTAAAGTCTTACTATCTAGTTAGCTCTGAAAAGGTTTCAAGAAGATTTATTTATTTTTAAATCTAGCATCATTAGTTATTTTCAGTAAGAGAGTTAATCTAAATAATCTATCTCACCATATTTCCAGAAATAGAACCTCTTCATTGATGTTTCATCTTTCTTTTTCCCTCCATCTATCTCATTCTCCTTATCTCCCCCTTTTCCAGACAAATAACTTCCTTCCTGCCCCCATATTAAGATTTTGGATCAACTACACCAATGGATCAATTGTGGCCACAGACAGAAAATATGTAAGGAACCTTTGCTCCCAAAAGTCTTGAGCTCAGTATTAAAGTTTAACAGGTTAATACCCCTGCCATTAACCAGCTGTGGTAATAAATAAGCATGTTAACTCCTCTGGGTTCTACTTTCAGAAATGTGGGAGTTATGTCAGTCCTTCCCTGTCAGTTACCTTCCACAGAGAATCAACCAAACTTTATATATTCTACCTCCTACATTTCTGTGAACTCTCTCCCTTTTATTCCCATTCCAAGAGCCACTTCTTTAGTTCAAAAACACTCACCATTGCCTGAATTCTTACAGTCTCCTTACTGAAGGCACCACCTCCTACCTCTAGACTCTTTCCCTCTAAAATTCTTTTTCCATGTTGCTACTAGACTTATTTCTAAAGTACACATCAATGATGTTCTTCTCACAGCTTCCAGGATAAAGTTCAGATTCCTTGACTTCGCATGCAAAGCCCTTCCCATTCTTTCCCTTGTTTACTTCTCTGATCTCATTTTCTGCAAACACCGTTTATTCAAACCTCTGTGGCTTCACTCATGTTACTTATTCTTCTTGAAGCACCTTCTGTTCCCTGTCTTTGCCTAATTAACCTCTATTGGTCCTTTATAACTCAAGACCAACACTGTTTCACTAAGAAATTCTTCTAGGACTTCTCCTCCTTTCTCTGATTTGGATGTTCCTCCTTGACGCTTCCACATAACTGAATTTACACCTACATCAAATTATAATGTATTTGTGACTTATTTCCCTCTTTCACTCATTAAGTTATAAGCACTTTTCATACAGAGACAGTCTTATGTAAGTTTGCAACCCCATTCCTGCAGAGTTTGCTGAATGGACAAATGAACAATGCTATAAAATGAGGGGGCTGATTACATGATATCAAAAGTCCTTTGTTAGCTATAAAATTTGCCCCGTTATAGAAATCCTAACTACTGCTACCCAGTTCCTCCTGCTTGGACTTGTACCTAAGCTTCTATCTTTGGTTATCTAGATTCTCTGACCTGCATACCTGACCCATTTCCCTAGATTGTCTAGCCTGAGTTTTGATATCTTGTTTAGAGGAGCTCCCTGAAGTTGAACTCTTGCTGGGCAGCTTCTCCTTTGACTGACCTTGAATTTGACCTTTTGCATGCTCCTCTTTGCCTCTGCTGATGCCCCTGTTCCTGATCCCCAATCCAATTCACAACACCTGCCACTTCAACATCTTTTGTTTTTATACCACTGTTGCTTAAACCCTGACAAGACAGGCCAAATAATTTAATTAGTTTATTAGGAAAAGTAGAAAAGAGGAATTTTAGAGCTGGAAGAAAAGACTATAGTCCAATTTCTTCATTTGACACATGAGGAAAAAGGTTAAACATTCCATGTTTACTCACTGAAAGGGCAGTAGGTAGAGCAGCTCCTTATTTTCACTGCTCCTTCCATTCAACCTTACTTCACTTCAGTGAAAGTAAAAATTTTAGCTGAGTAAAAATTTAAACCGAAAGAATCACAGTACTTATAGGATTCAAACATATACGAGAATCCCATAAGTCTGTGTATGTGTGTGTTTGCGTGTGTGTGTATATATATTTATATATATAAAGAGAGAGTGAGACTTACAAACACTAAAAATACTCCCATGATTTACCCGTTTTTGGGATTTTTTGCACATTGAATTATATTCTAATTTTATTGTACAAAAAGATAATTTGTTGGTTTCTAAGTGGATTCTTCTTTTACGGTCACAATATGAAATTAAAGGTAGGTTCAATTATATCAACAGATTATGGAAAGTTCATCTGGTTAAAACAACTACTAAAATTCAATATATTATATGCCTGGTACAAATGGTTAAAATAACTGTATTATACTGCTTCATACAGAAGGTAAGTAGAAGAGCACCTTCTGTAGATTAATAGACAAATTTAATGTTTATTTAAAACTTTTCATCTAATTTATCTTTTCGGTTAATATATATTTTAAAAAGAATCAAGAGGATAGACTATTACAAAAAAAATTACACTTACCGTCATCCTCCCAGCAGCTGTTAGCATTCCCTTCTCTTTCACTGCTCCCTGGTAACACTGTCTGGTCTGCTGGCAGGTCATCTTCTGGCACACCACCTTCACAATCTGCTGCATCTGTAATACTGTCTTCTTCCACAATATGGAGTTTGTCTTCATCATCTGAATCGGAATTTGTTTCTACCACAGTATTATAATTTGTAACTGTAATACAAACAAGAAAGAAATAATCAAAATCAACTAGTACAAAAATCAGTTTTTACACTTAAGTAAAATAGAAACTTTAAAAAGTACTTGAAATAGATTATAACTCAATAACATTTTATTTTAGACCATTATCTGACAACACACATGGCACTTACTAGATAAGAGATGGCCAAAATGGCAAATAATACTAGTACACTTATTGAACACAGTTGTCCCTTGGTGTCCGCAGTGGACTTGTTGCAGGATATCCCAGGGATACCAAAATCCGCGGATACTCAAATACAATGGCGTAGTACAATGAATACAGTCGGCCCTCCGTATCTGTGGGTTCTGCGGTTGGTTGAATCTGCGAATGTGAAACTCACCGATACAGAGGGCCTACTGTACTTACTGTATCTACAAGTACTTTATAAACAGTAATTCATTTAATTCTTACAGCAATCTTATAGCAACCCTATGAAATAGAGTATCTATCATTTACTACTTGTATCCCTGTTTTACAGAAGTGGAAACCAAGACACAAGGAAGGTAAGTAACTTGTCTACAATCATTCAGCTAGGAAGCCTCAGGGCCAGGATCTGAACCCTAGTGGTATGCTTCCATATTCTGTGATCTTAAACACTACATTAAACATTCTCCTCAATCATAATGAGTTTATTCCATATGATACCGCTTATGTATAACTAGGGCTTCAAATCTTTACAGCATTATAATGTAAGAAAAGAGTCTATCTCTGCTAATAAAATAGCAATAGATCATCAAATTTACCATAAGAAAAGCATTTTCAAGTTGTCAATTAGGTCCATGCATTTCATATTAATCCCACACTGACTTTAGAAATAATCAACCAATTTAGCTAAATTTGTACATAATTAAGGCATGATTTAAGTAATGTTGGTATGCAACTACGTCATTCTGAGAAAAATAACTGACATTTAGAAGTTTTCAAATGGGCACCTGTTCCATATTTTTAGAGGAGCTTCAATAAAACTTAATAGTAGCTTTTATAAAGATATATAATTATTGAATTACTACAGCTCCTAGAAACATGAGTAACAGTTGGTAATAAAAATCTCTAAAACAAATAACATGGCATAGTTAACATTTTCCTTCAGAGTCCTTGTAATAATCACTTGGGATAAATTTCTTAGTGCCTCACTGGATATGGTCACTGAAATACCTCTTTTCAACTATTTCCAGGTGATTCTTACTTGATAAGATAAGAATGAGAGGAAAGGAGAAAAAGGAAGCTCTGCTTTGTTTAGATAACTGAGCAATAGTTACTTTCAGTTACTCTTTCCATTTCTTCCTTAAATTTTCCAACCATTCTTGAAAGAAGATAATCACGTAAGTGCTTAAACGATATGCATACACATCCCCCTTCCCACATAAGTACACACACACACACATCTCTGAGAACATGAAGGAATAAATACAATCCAAAGTATGGACTTATATGTCAAGGTGAGAATAGCCCATATCTCCAAAACTGCTTTGATAGACCTTGGGAAGACCCCTCTGTCTAAAAATTACTGGAGTTACCCTTTTGCCCACATTAGGAATTCTTCAAAATCTTGTGTCAGAAGAAAAATATTGTCTTGTGTCATTAATACTTTAGTGTGAATACATTTTTCCAGATCTTTTCCCAAGAGCAAACCATTTTCTAATACACGTTCATTGTTAAAAAAATTCAGACAGTAAAAAACATATAAAATTAGTACAAGCTTCCCCAGTTTTCCCCTTAACTCCTTCTTTAAAGATAATAACAGCAAAATTTATTAATTTATGCACTAGGTAGGCATGACACTAAACATTTTATATACCTATCCTATTTAATTATAACATAGACCTCACCTTGCACACATATATATCTTATATTTAATATAAATCCTATATGTAAATCTATGTATGTATATTCAAATACACACATATGGGATCACATTATACTGTTTGCCACTTAGTTTTTTTGGCACTTAGTAACATATCTTGGAAACTTTTCTATGTCAGTATATGTGGAGCTTTCTCATTTTCCTCTGATGGCTACACAGCATTTCACTGTACAGAAATAATTTAATCAATCACCTATGGATAAAATTCAGTTTGTTTCCAGTTTTTAAGGATTAGCAACAACGTCATAACACATTTTTTGGTAAATATGTCTTTGGTCATTCCTTAAATACACTTGTCAGATATATTAGTAGGGGTGGAACTGCTGAATCAAAAGGAAAACTTATTAAGTAGATAGGTATGGAAACAAGGGGAATTCCTTGTACCCTGGCCACACTATGAGCAGAGTAAATTGTGAAATTGTGTGTGTGGGTAACGGGAATGATTTTCAAAGGTTGGTCCATAGTTGGAACAAGGGTTTCCTGATGAGTTTTTAACTGAGAGTAAGATGCAAATATGTGTGTGTGTGTGTATTTTTTTTTTTCTTTCTGAATGAGGAATCTTGCTGGCAAATGATGCACAATGCTATTAACTTTCATTTTTACTCTCAAGGGCTCCTTATCAGTAACCTACTGAATGACTCATTAAAGTCATTTAAAGTTGGTATGGTATATAAAGTCATTTATATGCCATAAACTAAAATTAAAATACAGCTGAGGATTACTTAATTATGTATCCCAATAGATCTGGCCACCATGTCAGATCTGGCTTAGTGCAAAGCTCTCACTATGCTTGGACATGCATGGAGAATTGAAATTCCTACTATCTTGTGAAAGGAGGTTTTAATGCTTTTTCAGAATCTTGAGTTGGCCATGATTTTACATTGGTCCTATTCTTGCCTTTTAATGATGTAAAACTGGAGTTTAGCTTTGTCATTATCAATTTTGTTAGTTGTCATAGGTTGCTTGGTTAACCCTAGATCGTATATTTAACACATTTATATTTAGAATATTTTGGGTTTGAAAATTTTCCAATAATTGAGCTTTAAGACATTTATACATTATGGTTCAAATATTCACTTGCATGCTTCATAGTTTTTGCTAAGTTCTTTTTACCCTGAGCTGCAGGTGTTTTATTCTGCCTGAGTCAACCATAGCCCAAAGTACTCTTCAGGAATACCTGTCCCTTTCTAGCACTCTAGCAAAACTCCTTCTTGTCCCCCAGTATACTGCCATTGTGGTACGGAAGATTGTAAGTCAAATACACAAAACAGAGAGACGGCATATATTTTATAGTAATCTAGTGAGTATTCCCAAAGCATGTTTTGAATATGTGGTATAAAACTTGAAAAATCCAAAAAGGCAACAGATTTTATTGACTCAAATGGAAGAACAACCAATAACTATTTTCCAGGGCTTTTCACTGTCTTCTGCTTCACAGTCACTTAGCTGAGAGAAAAAGCAGTAAAAATCGCTTATATTGATTATCGTAACTTAGATAACAGGCAAGCATCCTGTGTTTCTGGATCTATCCTTTCATGGAGCTGCAGAGTTAATTTTAAAAATAAAGCACCAGCACCAAAAGCACAGAGAATAAGGCAGGCCCTTGTTAAATTCTAGTAGCCAATGACAGTGTCAGTTACCTCAACTGTCTGCCCATCTATCTCCATACTGCCACACTATTTAACCTTTGGCTAAAAAATATAACAAAATATAGTTTGTCTAAAGAGTGGTATATTCTTAATCACAGGTGATCATCACCTCTTGGTTCTGAGTTTTAATTAAAACAATAAAAACTTCAAGAAAGCAAAGATAAAGGAAAATAGAAAAGGTAAACAGTTTTTAAAATCTTTAAATATAATTTCTAACACAATATGAATTTAAATTTCAATAGAAAATGGTAACATTTTCAATGCATTCTTATTGTCACGAGAATGTGGTTCCCTGTCAGGGACACACTGACTTCTTGATGTAGTTCTTGTTGGTATTACTTGCCAACAGTTAATGCCAGATATGACAGTGTCTGCTGCATAGGGAGGCTGTGAGGACCGAACGACTGACTTCAAGATGCGTTGCACTTAGATCAGTGTCTGGCACACAGTAAAGGCTATAGAAGTGTTTGCTACTATCGTCATCATCATCATCTCATTGAATCTTTATGACTCCTAAGAAGTAGGTACGATTATATCTCCTTTTTATAGACAAACAACAGAAAAAGAGTAGCTGAGTAACTTGTCTGGGGTTATATAGCTATTAAGTTATAGAGCTGGACTCAAATCCTGGTCTGCCTGATTCCACAGCCCATATACTTTAACCACTATGTATAAACCCTCCTGAATGAAAATTGTTGCACTAATGAATAAATTTTCTTAAACTTCTATTTTTGTGTCTAGCCTATTCTGGGGCCCTATAATTCCATACTTAACAATTTCCCACTAAAAACATTTTCAAATGGCTAAAGAATTTTAACCATTAGGCTCTATAATAATATGAGAAACAGTATACCATGGATTAATATCATCAATTATAGTCAATACACCTTTAAAAGACTTCCACATAGCGTATTATTTTCAGCATCGATTGCACGTAACACCACATCAAACACACTAAACTTCCATGTAAACATGTTTCGTAGGTAATGTACAATTATAATGAAAGAACTAGATAAATTAGAGGAACACAATTCAGAAAAAGGTCAATACAACCTCACCTTCAGTCCATAAGATAAGAGCAAGATCATCTAAATGCTCTCTAAGTAAAACACCTACCATATACTGTGTGTGGGGCTCTGACTAGCAGCTTAGGCCCAAGCAGGGAAAGAGACTGAGGCCGGGCGGGAGGCGGAGAGGAAGATTTAACTTGCAGGTCTCGGACTCCTGGCAGGTGGTTGCTGTGGCATGTGTCCATTAAAGGCACAGGCTCAGGCCTTGTTTTGCTATGTTTTCAGGCGCACAAAGGCATTTTTCTTTCCAGAGAAGGTTCTGCTCACATCATTCCACTAATATATGCTTAACTACGTCCCACTCATTTCTACCAAACTCCCAAACACAGACTCACTGCTTGGTAGAAAAGAAAGATATAATTTTTCTTAGGAAAGACAGTGAGACTGATCCCTAAAAACTATCAGATTCCTTCTAACACACTGCTCCATATACATCAGACTAACCCACGGTTACAACTCAAGAAAACCTAGAAAAACTGATACGCTTCAAGTCATGTTCTCCAGAGTAAGGGATTATAATTCGAGTAAGTAACAGAATATTTTAGAAATGTTAGCACTATGTTGCGAACAACACAATTTAGGCATGAGTACTGTAAAATATGAAGATAAAGGTGGACACACTAAGCAAGTATTTCCATTATTCTTTAACATCAGTTGGGACAAAAATAACATCATCACTTAATATATTGTTTGTATCCTGAAGAAAGTCCCTGGCACGCTGCCTCCTACATAGTAGGTATAGAAGTATTTGTTGAAGTGAACATGGGGCTATACTTCCTTTATTCTCAGGGAAGAAATGTCAGTATACTTAAGTGTGATTAACAATTCAGGAAAATGAAGATAAAACTGCAATGATAACTAGACAAGAAACAGGTAAATCAGCAAACAAAATGGAAAGGACAGGTCATTTGACAACTCATAGGCTAAGAGAAAACTTCTGCAAATACTACTACCTCAGGAACAGGAGCTTATGTTGTCCATAAATAGTATGCTCAGTACATACTGTAAATATTTGTTAATCCGGTTTTTGACCTAATTTACAGATAATATTAACTTACTACCTATATGTATTTTACTGTATAATAAAGGTAATGATGTAATAATATGCATATTTAATATAACATATAAGTAATATTATTTATTATATACAATGCATACGTTATCTAATTTAAATTTAAGTCTTCTAGAAATAGGCATCATGATGATTTTAAGAGTGCTCCAAGAACTATGAACATGTTAGGTTTTAATAAATACTCATGGTTCAGCACATTTTGGGGGGAAGTTTTTTAATCCCCCTGCAGATAAAATCTTTCTTAATTTAAGGTGTCTATTAAATTGAACAATAATCATAAGCTCTTTTTACATTTTCAAAATAATTTGAAAAACATAACTTCAATGAAAGTCAGTGATTCTGAAATTTATCCCCACAAAAGGGTTGGTGGCTTTTGCTGCCTTCAGATAGCACAAGCTATTAATAGAATGGAAACTGATAGGCAAAGGCAGGGAGAGGGCTGCTGCCATGCACAGAAGCCCAGCTCTGATTTTCTCCCTGCTCATTACACAAAAATGACTCGGTATTTATGGGATTGTCGTGGGTATTCTCTCGGTTCTTATGCTGGCCTTTCTCCCATTCTCCATAGGTCCTGTGTCTGTTTGCCCCCAGCAAGAGCTATCCCAAACTGCCTTTCCCTTTCTCTGCCTTACCAAAACTCCCCCCTCATTCAGTGAGCTTATTTCAGCTAGTGTTAGTACAACTCACAAAGAGGCAGATCAAACAATTAAACAGCGAAGTTCTCAGCAGACTAAACTAAATTCAGTCCCAGAAACAGGTGGTTCTTTAGTGTGTGTGAGAAAAGTATCTGGACTAAAATAACTCACACTAAATAATCAATAATTAATGTTTTCTTCATAGGTAAAATCTGCATGTTTAAAAAAGATGGTTTTTAATTTCTATGACTTGTTACTTATGGAATACAGGCAGTAGAACAAAACCCAAGTTAAGTGTGAAGATGGAATTAAAAGCACAAATGTAGAAATTATGGAGTCCAAAAGTAGAGAATACCTATAATTGATAAATCAATCCAAAAGCCAGATGTTTAAAAAAATCAATAAAATAGGGGCTGGACCGGTAGTGTAGTGGTTAAGTTGCACGCTCCATTTTGGCAGCCCATGGTTGCAGGGTAGGATCCTGGGTGTGGACCTACACATCGCTCATCCAGCTATGCTGTGGTGGCACCCCACATACAAAAAATAGAGGATCGGCACAGATGTTAGCTCAGGGACAATCTTCCTCAAGCAAAAAGAGGGCGATTGGCACAGACATTAGCTCAGGGACAAGCTTCCTCAAGCAAAAAGAGGAAGACTGGCAACAGATGTTAGCTCAGGGCCAACTTCTGCATCAAAAAAAAAAAGAAAAAATATCAGTAAAATAAAAGATAAATCGCTAGCCCACTTGATCCTAGAAAAAGTTGTGAGGCACAAATATTTAATATTAAAATGCAAATAGATATGTAACTACAACAATAAAGGAATTTAAGAGACTTTATAAATATTTTGCACAAATCCAAGCAAATAAATGTGAAAACCTAGATGAAATAACTTTCTAGGAAAATATAAATGATTTTAACTATATTTATTATTTTATAGAATTTATAAAATTACAGAAGAGACAGCAAAGGCAGACAGAGCATAAAATAAATTTAGGAAGATATCAAATAATTAATCACCCAAAAAGTACCAGATGTTTTCCCAGGTGAATTTCTTCCGATCTTCAAAGGACTATTAATTCTGTTGCTTTTTAAAGAGAGAAGAAAGTGAAGAGAGTCTAAATTCTTTCTATGAAGACAGCATAAGAACAGTCAACTAAAATCTGAGGAAGAACACACATGCACATGCAAACACACAGACACACACACACACTCTCATAAACTCAGTCTTACTGTGATCATTAATAAAAAAATCCTAAATAAAATATGAAATCCAGTAGTACATTAAAAGAATAAAGTGAGTATTATTCAACATTAGGAAATGTATAAAAGAGTTCACTATATTAACACAGTAAAGGAGAAGCCATATGACTTCTATAGACACTGAAAGGCATCTGATAAAATTCCCTATTCTTTGCTGATAGATACTTTTTCATAAAAATCATATTTATGAAGTCAGTATCATAATAAATGATTATGCATCACAGATATTTATAAGATAAAGACATTTACTGTTGTCATTATTAGTTAACAGTACTCTAAAAGAACAAGCTAATTTCTAAAAAGAACAAAAGAAAAAGCACAAATACTGGAAAAGAGAGCAAAATTATTACTTGCAGGTGATATGATGATGTTTATGGAAAATTCAAGAAAAATCACTGAAAAAACTATTAGCAATTAGAAAATCTGGTAAATGACTAATTATGAATTCAACAGGAAAAATCAATAGCTTTCCAATAAACCAACAATAACCTGCTAAAAACATAAGAAAAATTCTATTAATAATAGCAACTCAAAAGATAACACATGAAGGCAAAAACAGAAACATGCAGGACCTATATAAAGAAAACTTTAGCATTCCATTGAGGGCCATAAAAGAAGATTTGAATAAACGAAAAGATACAACTCGTTTTTGGATAGAAGGATTTCATATTGTAAAGATGTCAATTCTACCTAAAAAAAATCTATAAATTCAACAGAATTCTGATCCAAATACTAACGTGATATTTTAAATTCTAAATCTAAATTATTTAGACCAAATGACTCTCAAGTTTATACGGAGAGCTAAGAGCACAGTCTCAGGAGTCAGAATGCCTGGTTCAAGTCACAGCTCACCATGTACAGCCACGTCACCCTGGGCATGCTACTTAATATTCTCACGCCTCAGTTTGCTTATCTCTATGATGGGAAGAATAATAGTATGTCGTTAATAGGGTTGTCATAATGATGAAAATAATTATATGCAAAAAACTTAACATAGTATTGCACATAAATGCTCAATACATATTGCTGGTATTATTATTTTCTTGGAAAATAAACACAAAATTATTAAAGAAAATTCAGAAAAATAATAGTGATGGTGGTGGCAGGAAAACATAGACTAGCCATATCAGATAGAAAATGTATCTCAAAGCTACAGAAAAGGAAACAGATTTATACCGGTACTGGGATAGGAGACAATCAACATACTGGAACAGAATCCAGATCCCTCAAACATATGATACTCTTGCTAATCAGATTCCCACCTCACAACTTCAACCAAACGAAATCTACAGGAACCGAAGACTTCAATTAAAAATAATGAAACCATAAAAGCAACAGAAGAAAGTATAGGCAAATCCTTCTACAGACTTGGAACAAGCAAGGCTGTTGAAAGCATGACTTGAAACCCATGATTGTAAATAGAAAAAAATTCAGGTAAAAGACAAATGACAGACTGAAAAAAATCTGCAATACACGTTACCAAAGGCTGATTTCTTTATTATACAGAGAGTTCTTAAATATCCATGAGAAAAAAGATGAACTACCCAGTAAGAATATGCAAAGGCAATTCACATTAAAAAAACAATAACACATGAAAGGCCATTAAACTGTACCAAGATGCTCATCCTCACTAATTAAAGAAATATCTGCTTTAATCCTATATTGTTATCATCACTTCTTAAATACACTCTCAACTTTCTTGCCTTTCTCTGACTTCAAAACCCCTATTCTGGCTAAACCCTTATTCTGATTAAATCTTACTTTTCCAAATTCTATACCTCAGTCGTCCTTTACTGCAAAGCTTCTTGAAAAAGTTGCCCACACTTGTCTCCAATTTGTTTCTTCCTATACCCTCTTAAACCCATTCCAGTCACAAAATTGTTTATGCCACGTTTGTGAAGGATCTTTACATTGTTAAATCCAATGACAATTATCAGTCATCTTATTTGACCTACTAGCAGCATTTGCCATGATCTATCACTCGCTCCTTTTCTAAACAATCTCTTCTTTTGACTCCCTTGGTTTTCCTCCTAAGTCACTGACTGCTGGCTTTCGTTTCTTTCCTCCATCTCCCGGACCTCAATGTGTCTCATGACTCTCAATACCATTTGATGACTCCCTGCTTTATATACCGGCCCAAATTTCTCTGAGCTCCAGACTTGCATACCCAATTGCCTCCTCGATATCTTCCAGTTGCTCAGGCCAAAAATCTTCATGTCAGTTTTGACTCCTTTTTCTCTCTCAGACCCCACATCTAATCTAGAGAGAAATACTGTAAAATTTATTTAGCTTTGACCACTTACCACTAACTACTCCCCTACCCCCCACCCCACAACCTCCTTGCTCTAAGTCACCATCATATCTCACCCAGAATATTGTAATTGACTCCTACCAGGTCTTCTTGCCTCCACCTTTGCCTTCCTATAGTCAGTTCTCAATAAGCAGCCAAAGCAGTCCTTCTAAAGTATTAGAGTGATCGTGTCACTCCTCGGCTCAAACCATCTAATAGCTTCCCACCTTATTCACTATAATCCAAATGACCTTCATGAGCTGGCTCCCATTCAACCATTCTCTCTCAGACTTCGTCTTCCACTTTACACTTGCTCACTCCATTCCGGATACACTGGCCTTTTGCCTCAAGGCTTTTGTGCTTCATGTTGCTCCACCTGGAATGCTCCTCATGCACAGCTCAACTTCACTCCTTACTGAGGCCACTTATGACTACTCTACTTAAACTTATAGACCTCCCCCACCATAAGAGCACACCCCACTCCCTCCTGTGATTTCTTTTTAAAATACTTACCACTAACTGCCATAATATTTTATTATTTTTTTCTTGTCTCTTCTCACTAGAATGTAAATTCCACATGGGCAGGATTTTTTTCTGTTTTGTTCACTGCTGGGCCCCCTGCATGTAGAACACTGTCCATAAGTAATAACTGCTCAATAAATGATGTTTGCATAATAAATTGGCCCCCAAAAAGGTCCCAGTAACACATGGTACATATAAGGGTTAAGGTAATGAGTACTCTCTCACATGTCGTTGTGTTAATTCAGCAATGCTTATCAAAATTTAAACATTTACCTGTTGACTCAGCAATTTCTTGGCATCTATCCTACAAATTAACTTACACATCATTGCAAATATACATACATATGTTTATCTGCAAACTTGTTTTTAATTACAAACAACCTAAATAGCCACCCAAGATATATCCCTTTGTACTGATATAGGCAGGAGTCCTCTAAAATAATTTGATCCCATTCTTGCAGAAAATGAAGACACACAGTATACACATATGTACCTGAATAATAAACGGTAATGTCTAGAAAGACATACAAATGAAGAAATGAGGTGATGAAAGACTGACTTGTTTTTTCTATTTTATTCCTTCCATACTGTTTAAATGTTTATATTACTTGAAAATTTTTTTAAAGATAAATTTTACATTTGGAGGGAAAAAGTCTGAAATAATATTCAAAATACTGTTGTTAGTGGTGAACTTTAGAAAATTGAACTGGGATCGGAGGGAACATTTAAAAAATATTTTTATATTATTTGAATTTTGATAACAATATATAGGAGGTATAATTAGAAACAACAATCAATATACTGAAGTTTTAAAAATAATCAAAGGTTAAAATGACACAAGAATAAAATAGATACTCTGTTGTAAATATACGTCTTATGGATTTTGAAATGAACAATTTAAGTTCTCATAGAAGACAATAAACTCTATTTTTCTTATGTATGAAAGACAGCTGTTTTATTTTATTTATTTGGCGAGGAAGGCTGTTGCTGAGCTAACATCTGTGTCAATATTCCTCTACTTTTTTGGACATGAGACGCTGCCACAGCATGGACTGATCAACAGTGTGTAGGTCTGTGCCCAGGATCTGAACTGGTGAAGCCTGGGCTGCCGAAGTGGAGTGTGCAAACTTAATCACTATGCCACTGGGCCAGTCCTGGCAGTCTGTTTTAAAGCATGAATAACACTCACTTTTTCCATTCACGGCTATATAAAGTGTGAAGTTATGTAAAATGAAAAGGAAGGTAATACTTGCAAACAAGACAAGTGACCTCTGCTCCTTCTTGTCAGTGCTGAGGGTGGCTGCAAACGTACTGCACAGATGCCCTAGAGGAAGGCCTTGTGGTGAGCATATGCTTTCCCTTGTCAAAGGCGACTAATATCCCCCAAGTACAGGTACAGCAACACACGTATACCTACACACACAATCAGATGTTTGATAGCTTCTGCTATAGGAGTTGGCATAATTCTAAGCTTTTCTCAACTTACAAAAAAAGTTTTAAGAAATATTTTGTCATTTACCAATCCCAGAAGGTACCTTTTTCCCTGACTCGTTTTGAGACTCACTGATTCGTAGCTGAACTCATTATGAAATATAAGGGGAAGGAAGAGGACAAAAATGTTATCCTAATTCCTCTCATTCTCAGGTTCCTTTAAGTTAGTACTACAGTGTGTATAATTTAAAACTGTTAGCTATGTGCTGGCCACCAGTGTTCACAATGGGGAAGGAAAGTGTAAGAGAAGTAAACAGAAACAGGCTGTGAAGGGGACCCTCTCTTTGGAAGCTTTCCTGCAGACCAAATTTCAATGTGGGGTACTAATTCCTGAGTCTAGCTTTGTAAGGAAAGTCCTCTATTCCTCTATTGGTTAGACATGGAAGAACAAGGATAATACTAATAGTATTTGAATTTGAATTTATTCCTTAATGAAGCATGAAAAACAAAACAACTTATAGGTAATTAAAGTTTAGTTTTATTGAGACCTTATACACAGTACAAGACGTTACAAGCTTGTGAGTTATCATATTAGCATGACCTAAGTGCTTCAGAAGGTAGAATGAAGACATTATACAGTCTCTGCTTCTGACACATGTGCAAGTTATAAAATATGGGTGAAATACATTAAATATTATATAGAGAAATGTGACAGTAAATAATTAAATGCTAAATTAAGAGTGATGTAGAAAATAAATACTACAGGATTCCCTACCTCCTTGTTCCCTATCTAACCCTTTTTTTTAAGTGAGATTCATAGTAGTTTACATCACTGTGAAATTTCAGTTCTCCGTTATTTCTTGTCTGTCACCACATAAGTGCTCCCCTTTACCCCCTGTCCCCACCCTCCACCCCCCTTCCCCTGGTAACCACTGAACTATTTTCTTTGTCCATGTGTTTGTTTATATTCCGCATATAACTGAAATCACATGGTGTTTGTCTTTTTCTGTCTGGCTGGTTTCACTTAGCATAATACCCTCCAGGTCCATCCATGTTGTTGCAAATGGGATGATTTTGTCTTTTTTTATGACTGAGCAGTATTCCATTGTATATATATACCACATCTTCTTTATCCAATCATCAGTCGATGGGCATTTGGATTATTTCCATGTCTTGGCTATTGTGAATAGTGCTGCAATGAACATAGGGGTAAAAATGTTACTTTGGATTGTTGATTTAAAGTTATTTGGGTAGATACCCAGTAGTGGGACAGCTGGGTCATAAGATATTTCTGTTTTTAGTTTTTTGAGGAATCTCCATACTGTTTTTTTCCATAGTGGCTGCACCAGTTTGCATTCCCACGAGCAGTGTATGAGCGTTCCCTTTTTCCACATCCTCTCCAACATTTGTTGTTTTGGGGTCTTGATAATTACAGCCATTCTGACTGGTGTAAGGTGATATCTCATTGTAGTTTTGATTTGCATTTCCCTAATGGTTAGTGATGTTGAGCATCTCTTCAGGTGCCTGTTGTCCATCTGTATATCTTACTTTGAAAAATGTCTGTTCATATCCTTTGCTCACTTTTTGATCAGATTGTTTTTTGTTGTTTTTGAGTTGTGTGAGTTCTTTATATACTTTGGATATCAACCCCTTGTCTGATAAATGATTTGCAAATATTTTCTCCCAGTTGGTGGGTTGTCTTTCCATTTCGTTGATGGTTTCCTTTTCTTTGTAGAAGCTTTTTAGTCTGATGTGGTCCCATTTGTTAACTTTTTCTTTTGTTTCCCTTACCTCAGAAGACATGGTATTTGAAAAGATGTGGCTAAGACCAAGGTCAAAGAGCGTACTGCCTATATTTTCTTCCAGGATTTTTATGGTTTCAGTGCTTACATTCAAATCTTTAATCCATTTGGAGTTAATTTTTGTGTATGGAGCAAGATAATGATCTACTTTCATTCTTTTGCATGTAGCTGTCCAGTTTTCCCAACATCATTTATTGAAGAGACTTTCCTTTCTCCATTGTATGTTCTTGGCTCCTTTGTTAAAGATTAACTGTCCATAGATGTGTGGTTTTATTTCTGGGCTTTCAATTCTGATCCATTGATCTGTTTGTTTTTGTGCCAGTTCTTGCTGTTTCGATTACTATAGCTTTGTAGTATGTTTTGAAGTCAGGGATTGTGACGCCTCCAGCTTTGTTCTTTTTTCTCAGGATTGCTTTGGCTATTCTGGGTTTTCTGTTGTTCCATATAAATTTTTGGATTCTTTGTTCTATCTCTGTGAAGAATGTCACTGAGATTCTGATTGGGATTGAATTGAATCTTCAGATTGCTTTAGGTAGTATGGATATTTTGACTATGTTTATTCTTCCAACCCATGAACATGGAATATCCTTCCATTTCTTTATGTCTTCCTCAATTTCTTTCAGTAATGACTTACAGTTTTCAGTGTACAGGTCTTTCACCTCTTTGGTTAAGTTTATTCCTAGGTATTTTATTCTTTTGGTTGCAATTGTAAATGGGGTTGTATTCTTGATTTTTTTTCCCTGCTTGTTCACTGTTAGTGTATAGGAATGCAACTGGTTTTTTACAATTGATTTTGTACCCTGCAACTTTGCTGTAGTTGTTGATTATTTCTAGTAGCTTTCTGGTGGATTCTTTAGGGCTTTCTATATATAGAATCACATCATCTGCAAATAATGCAAGTTTCACTTCTTCCTTTCTAATTTGGATTCCTTTTATTTCTTTTTCCTGCCCAATTGCTCTGGCCAATACCTCCAGTACTATGTTGAATAGGAGTGGCAAGAGTGGGCATCCTTGTTTTGTTCCTGTTCTCAGAGGGATGGCTTTCAGTTTTTTGGCAATTAAATATGACGTTAGCTGTGGGTTCATCATATATAGCCTTTATTATTTTGAGGTACTTTCCTTCAATACCCATTTTATTGAATTTTTATCATAAATGGATGTTGAATCTTGTCAAATGCTTTCTCTGCATCTATTGAGATGATCATGTGATTTTTTATTCCCCATTTTGTTAATGTGCTGTATCACATTGACTGATTTGAGGATGTTGAACCATCCCTGCATCCCTGGAATGAATCCCACTTGATCGTGGTGTATGATTCTTTTAATGTATTGCTGTATGTGGTTTGCCAACATTTTGTTGAGGATTTTTGCATCGAAGTTCATCAGTGATATTGGCCTGTGGTTTTCCTTCTTCATGTTGTCCTTGTCTGGTTTTGGTATCAGGGTGATGTTGGCCTCATAGAATGTGTTAGGAAGTGTTCCATCGTCAATTCTGGGGAATAGTTTGAGAAGAATAGGTACTAAATCTTTGAATGTTTGGCAGAATTCTCCAGAGAAGCCATCTGGTCCTGGCCTTTTGCTTTTTGGGAGGCTTTTGATTACTGTTTCAATCTCTGTACTTGTGACTGGTCTGTTCAGATTTTCTGTTTCTTTTTGATTCAGTTTTGGGAGGTTGTATGAGTCTAGGAATTCATCCATTTCTTCTAGGTTATCAAATTTGTGGGCATTTAGTTTTTCATAGTATTCTCTTATAATCCTTTGTATTTCTCCAGTATCGGTTGTAATTTCTCCTCTTTCATTTCCAATTTTATTTATTTGATTCTTCTTTCTTTTTTTCTTGGTGAGTCTGGCTAAGGGTTTGTCCATTTTGTTTATCTTCTCAAAGAACCAGCTCTTAGTTTCTTTAATCCTTTTTACTGTTTTTTCTAGTCTCTATTTCATTTATTTCTGCACTAATTTTTATTACTTCCCTCTTTCTGCTGACTTTGGGCTTTGTCTGTTCTTTTTCTAGCTCTGTTAGGTGCATTTTAAGATTGAGATTTTTCTTGCTTGTTGAGGTGGGCCTGTATTGCTACCAAGTTCCCTCTTATGACTGCTTTTGCTGCATCCCATAAGAGTTGATATGTTGGACTTTCATTTTTTTTTGTCTCCAAGTATTTTTTAATTTCCACTTTGATTTCTTCAATGATCCAGTGGTTGTTCAAACTTTCCCACTTTTGTTCTTGTGGTGGATTTCTAGCTTCATAGCATTGTAGTCAGAGAAGATGGGTGGGATGATTTCAATCCTCTTGAATTTATTGAGGCTTGCCTTGTTACCCAACATATGGTCTATCTTTTAGAATGTTCCATGGGCACTTGAGAAGAATGTATATTCTGCTGTTTCTGGATGGAATGTTCTATATATGTCTATTAAGTCCATCTGGTCAAGTCTTTCATTTAAATCTACTATTTCCTTGTTGACTTTTTGTCTGGATGATCTGTCCATTGAAGTAAGCAGGGTGTTGAGGTCCCCTACCATTATTCTGTTGATGTTAACTTCTCCCTTTAGGTCTGTTAATAGTTGCTTTATGTACCTTGGTAACCCTGTGTTAGGTGGATACATATTAATAATCGTTATGTCCTCTTGGTGGAATATCTCTTTTATCATTTAAATACTACCCCCTTTGTCTCTCATCGTCTTTTCTAACTTGAAGTCTGCTTTGTCTGATAAAAGTATGGTAACATCTGCTTTCTTTTGTTGGCCATTAGCTTGGAGTATCGTCTTTCATCCCTTCCCTCTAAACCTATGTTTGTCTTTGTAGCTGAGGTGTATTTCCTGGAGGCAGCATATTGTTGGGTCTTGTTTTTTGCTTTTTTTTTAAAGATTTTATTTTTCCTTTTTCTCTCCAAAGCGCCCCCAGTACACAGCTGTATTATTTTTAGTTGTGGGTCCTTCTAGTTGTGGCATGTGGGATGCCGCCTCATCATGGCTTGATGAGTGGTGCCATGTCCGTGCCCAGGATCTGAACCAGTGAAACCCCGGGCCGTTGAAGCAGAGCGCACGAACTTAACTACTGGGCCACAGGGCTGGCCCTGGGTTTTGTTTTTTAATCCATCCAACTACTCTGTGTCTTTTGAGTGGAGAGTTCAGTCCATTTACATTTAGAGAGATAATTGTTGTAAGAGGGCTTAATGCTGCCACTTTACCTCGTGTTTTCTGGTTGTTCTATGTTTCCACTGTTTTTCTTCCTTTGTATTTCTGACTGCCATTTCATTTTGTTAGTTTTCTGAGAGGGATTTCTCAGTTCTCTTTTTGTGAATTGTGGCTCTGCTCTGATTTTTTGTTTAGTGGTTACCGTGAGGATTGTATGAAAGATATTGGAAATGAGATAGTGCATTTTCTTATAGTCTCTTATCCTTTCTCTTTCCTCTCCCTTCTGACTAACTGCTGTTACATATTGTTCTGTTTTCAATTTTGTGAGTTTGTGGCTAAGCTGAAGTGTTTATCACTACTTTTGATGCTTTCTTTCCCTTTCTCAAAGGGATATTTCTCAAATTTGGATATTTCTCAAAGAATCCCTTCATTTTTTTTAAAAATCTTAGTTCTGTCTCCTCCTCCAACTGCAGAATTTCTACATTTTTATCCTCAAGAAGATTAATTCTTTCCTCCATAAGATCAATTCTATTTCTTAATGATTCTAGATTTTTAATTGTTTTTCATATCCAGAATTTCTGCTTGATTTTTTTTTTAATAGTTTCAATCTCTTTGGTGAAGAGATACATTTTATTGCTGTGCTCCTTGAATTGTCTTTCCGTGTTTTCTTGTAAGTCACTGAGTTTCCTTGTGCTGGCTATTTTGAATTCTCTGTCATTTAGATTCTATATTTCTGTGTCTTCACTGTTGATTTCTGGAGAACTGCCATTTTCCTTCTGGACTGAATTGTTGCTGGAGTTTCTCATGGTGTTTGATGAACTAATCTTTTGTTGGGGCATTTGTGGTATTCTTAGGATGCAGATTCCCCTTGTTACTGCCAGAGGGGAGCAGGAGCAGTGTTTCTGGCCCCACCCCATCTTCTGGAAGCTGTGGGGATATTACGGGTGCTTTCCTCAGCCTGGGAATGTATTCAGGCACTTGTGTGGACTGTCCTTGTCAGGTGGAGCTTCCTCACTAGGCTAGGGCCACTCTTTAGTGCCTCAGCAGTGCTCTGAGCTCCCCCTCCCCCCCCAGAAAGTGATCAGCAGTAGGCTCAAAGCTACCCTGCCTGTTCCTGCAGTGCCGAGACACGTTCCCTTTTTGGGAGTGCAGCTGCCCTGTGAGCACTCACGTATCCCTGCAAAGTGTTTGCCCTGGCATGGAAGTCTGCTGAGGTCCATGTTTACAATCTGCAGTCTGTGGGGCCTCTGTGCTTGGTGGGCAGGGCTTCCTCATTGGGACCTGAGCTATGGCTGGTCCTTGACGGCCCTGGGGCACAGTGGGCTCCCCCTCCCTACCAGGAAAGTGAGTGCATGCGGGTTCAAAACTGCTGCACCTATTCCTGCAGCTGTCCATCCATTCCCTCTTTGGGAGTGCAGCTGCACTCTAAGTGCTTGCATGAGCCTGGAAAGTGTTTGCCCCAGTGCGGAAATCTGCTGAGGTCTCTGTTTACCATCTGCAGTCCGTGGGGCCACAGAGCTTGGAGGGCTGGGCTTCCCTGCTGGGACCCAGACTACGCCTGCTCCTTTACAGCACAGGGGCCTGGTGGGCTCCCTCTCTCCACCTGCAGAGAGGCCATGAGTGCAGGCTAAGGGTTACCGCCTCCTCCTCTTACAGTCACCCCACTGTGTGTTCCCACTTTCCAGGAGCTTGCACCAGGTTGGAAAGCATTTGCGTGTGTGCACAGGGCTATCAGGGGAGAGCAGGTTGTGCTCACCTATCTCCGCCACTTCCCAAGGGACCAGTCCATCTACCCTCAGATATATAGCTGCGTGTGTCTCTCAGGCATCCTGCTGTGCTGTGTGGGCTTCCTCCATTGGTCAGTGAGTACCCATTTAGTTGTAGTTCAAAAGAGGGAGAGATGAAGGGAACAGCTCACTCGGCCATGTTGCTGACATCACCCCCTCTAATCTTTCTTTTGTACCCTGCTTATGTGCTGCAGAAATTAAATTCTGAGTACTTTTTTTAAATTGGAAATATGTTTCTGGGAAGTTAAATGGATTTGAATTGTAGTACCAAGCACTACCGGTGTTTTGTTTTACTTGATTCATCTTAGAAGCAATTGGAATGATTTCATCTTTGGACAGAACCTATTCAGAAAATAAATAATATCCAATAAATCAGAAGATCATGTGAACTCATCACACTCACATTTTCATGTAAATTTTACCTTAGAGAGTAAATGGACTTAGTGGCAAAAGAAGTGAACTTTCTTGGAAAAACACACATAAATGGAAACTTTAATACTATATACAAAAACAGAGAAAAGGGTATGTTTAAAGTATTTTAAAGAAATTATGACCCATCAAATTTCTACTACTGGTAAAAAAAGAAGTTAAATCAATAAACGCCACTTATGTAGATCTGCACCAACCCTGCTCCAACTCTGCCCCATGAAGTACTTGAAGTACTTACTAAGTATTCAGTGCTTAAATGCATTGAATCAATTAATCCTTACAAGAGCCACATGAAGAATCATTATTACTCTCATTTTGTAAATGAGGAAACTGAGACTTGGAGAGGTTACATAACTTGCCAAAAGTAGACCAGCTGGTACTGGAGCCAGGATGCCAGCCCAAGCCATGTGGCTCTGGAGACCATGCTCTGAACCTATGTACACTGCCTCTCCAAAGCAAGCAGAATATCAGAGCCAACAAATGAGCAAAAGAATCCTCAAAAACAAACAAAACAGAAAAAAAGGGATTCACAATGAATCATTAAACATTTCATTGGAAAGTACGTAATCAAATCTTTCTGAACTTCTCAGAATCTAAGAAAATAAAATTTTAAATATCCTTATTATTTGTCTTTATATCAGAATGAGAAAGGAGGGAGGACATACATAGCCACAAAGCCTCAGTTCAGAGATTGCTTTATTCTTTTGGTTTAAAACTCTGATGGCTCTCCAATGCATATACCATGAATTCCAAACTCCTATGCACGGCAAATAAAGGTCTCTAAACTGTGACCATTATGACCTCAATTATCTCTTTATCTTTACCTCCTACCAGTCTGCCCAATACATTCCATTCTCTAGAAATCACTGTACTTTCATGCTTCCCCTTTGCCTTTCTCCTCTACTGCCAAATTCCTACTAATTTTTCAGAACTCACATCCAACCCATCAACAAATCCTGTCAGTTCTACCTCTCCATCTCCAATGCCACTACTCTATTTCCAACTGTCATCTCCTCTCTGGACTACTACAGTGGGTTCCCTTGTCGTCATTTACCACATAGCAGCCAGAGAGTTCTTTTCAAAACATAAAGCAAACTATGCCATTCTCCCTTTTGAAAGCCTTCAATGGCTTTTCCGTGTTTTCTCATGGCCTACAAGGCTCTGCATGTTCGGGACCTCATCTTCGTCTCCACTATTCTTACACATTCTCACTAAATGATCTTCTTCTTTGTACGTGACAATCCTTTCTCCACTCTAAGCTCTTGTCCTTGCCTTTCCCTCTGCCGGGAATGTTCTGTTCCCAGCTATTAGCATGGCTGGCTCTTTCTTTTCCTCATGTCTCTGCTTCAATGCCATAGCTTCAAAGAACCCTTCCATGACCACCTGATGTAACATGCTCCACCCTTTACTCAGATCATCCTGCTTACTTCCTTCAAAGCATTCAACCTGTAATTATCTTGTTTAGTTACTTATTTTCTTTCTCTCTATATTAGTTTTCCATTGCTGCTGTAACAAATACCACCAACTCAAGAGGCTTAAAATAACACGCATTTGTTATTTTACAGTTCTTGAGATCAGAAGTCCAAGACAGGTCTCAATGGGCTAAAATCAAGGTGTTGGCAGAGCTGTGTCCTTCTGGAGGCTCTAGGAGAGCCTATTTTCTTGCCTTTTCCAGCTTCTAGAGGCTAAATGTACTTCTTGGCACATGGCCCCCTTCCATGTTCAAAGCCAGCCATGGCCAGTTGAGACTTTCTCATATCACATTACTCTGACACTAATCCTTCTTCTGCCTCCTGCTTCCATTTTTAAAGACCCTAACATTGGGCCCAATGAGACAACCTAAAATAATCTCCCTATTTTAAGGCCAGTTGTTAGCAACCCTAATTTATTCTGCTACTTTAATTCTGCTTTGTCATGTAATGCAACATATTCACAGGTTCTGGGGACTAGGACGTGGGCATCTTTGGGAGGCCATTATTCTACCCACTATACTTCCCCACTAAAATGTAAGCTCTGTGAGGGCAAGGACATTGTCTTGTTCACTCTGGTAGTCTAAGTTCAAGCATCAGAGACACATTAATTCACTTTGTTAAACTAATGAACAAATTAAAACACTATTGTTTTGGTGATGTTCTTGACTTTTTCTTACTCTTGTTCTAACCTTTGTTCTCCTTTATCATTAATTACGTCTCTCTGCAATAGTGCCCATGTCCCTTCACGTTTTCATTATGTTCACATGCTTATCATCAGGTCTTTGGTCAAGTGTAAAGTGTTCTGATAATATGTCAATAAAAGATTAAGTGCTGTGAAAGATGTGTAGAATCAATGAATTTTAAAGTGAAAGGGACATTAAAAGGTTTCAAAAAGTTTATGTTAATGATTTTGTAATTGTTTTTATGGCTTCCTAATAAAGTGTGGAGTATTCTGATAATGTATCAAGAAAGGATTATATTGCTGTGAAATGTATGTTAAATTAATGAATTTTAAACCTGGAAAGGATGTGCAAATAAGTCTCGTCCCATAGTTTACACTTGAGAAAACTGAAACCCAAAGAAGCTAAGTAATTTGTCTAGTTACACAAAAAATTGTGAGCCTGGCACAAAATCCAGTGAGTTTCGCTAAAAATCTACCTCCTGAGGTTGCCATGAAGATTAAACTAATGCATTTAAAAGCACATAAACACAGTGCCTAGCACAGAGCATGGTCATTATCATAAACACTATATACTTCCCATTTTTCAACAATAAAAATAACTTACATAAAGTAGGTACTCAATAAGTACTTGCTGAATCAATGAATGATTAAAAAGTAAAATACAGGGGCCGGCCCTATGGCTGAGTGGTTAAGTTCACGTGTTCTGCTTCGGCGGCCCAGGGTTTCGCCAGTTCCAATCCTGGGCGCAGACATGGCACCGCTCATCAAGCCCTGATGAGGTGGTATCCCACATGCCACAACTAGAAGGACTCACAACTAAAAATACACAACTATGTACCAGGGAGCTTTGGGAGAAAAAGGAAAATTAAAATCTTAAAAAAAAAGAAAGAAAAAGTAAAATACTAACAAACACGGTTAAACAATTTTTAACCTGTTAAATGATCTCCTACTTACTTTTATTTTTTTATAGGAAAAAGCAGGGAACAGGGAAGAAACAAAGCAAAGCATCCATATTACATTGATCTCTATGAGGAAGCCTTCCCCCACTTATACTAGCTAACAGTAATTTCTCTCCTCCCTTACTGTCTACACTAGCAAGATCAAAACCATTTTTATAATAACACTAAGAGATTACATAATTTATCTTTTTCATTCTTTTGACATTTGCACTGACACAAAGGCAATGGTGGGTAAAACTTGGTACCTTAGCATAATTCAAGACAGTGGCAACAGACTGTATCTGTGTTTCCTTCACTGCCACTCATTTCCAGTAAAAAAGAAAAAAGCCAATTTTACTTAAGAATGTCCCTGATGAAGCAGTAAAAATTATTTTATTAAATCTTCACCTTTTAGTACAGTCTTTTCAATGTTCTGTGTGACAAAATGAGATGTACACATAAACCACTTCTGCCAGACGTCAAAACATGCCATTGTTTTGAGTTGCCAGCTGAACTAGCTGCTTTTTTTTATGGAATAACAATTTTACTTGAAAGAACAACTGACTAACAATGGTTTTACAGAGTTGAGTATTTGGCAGTCATTTTCTGAAAAATAAACCAAGTTAAGGCTGTCACTTCAAGGAAAATAAAAGACCAAATTTGTTGCCAATGATAAAATCTGAGCTTTCAGGTATAAATTAGAATTTTGGAAAATGTGTAACTGCCACTCTGAGTTTCAGTTTCCCAGTTTTAAAGACTTTTCTGAAGAGACTGACACTAATAATACTGGTGATTTTTCTGATATGGTAAAATGAAATATGTCAACATCTGAAACATCTATACAACTCAGTGAACCAATATATTCCAAATGACTGGCACATAATGTTATGAATTCATGAGTGGGTAAAAGATCCATTTAAAGTTCAAGACAAACCAATGGATTTTAATGTAACAGACTACAAAGTTCATTACATGGTTTCATAGTCCACATTGCCACTAAACTTTAAGACCTGCTACTTGATGAGTGTCAGTGTAGTAATTGAAGAATACCCATAATTATCTGAGAAGGCTAATTCCACTACATATGGTCTGAGGCTAGGTTCTAATATACTTGAACCAAAACAAATTACAACAGATTGAATGCAGAAGCAGATATGAGAACCCGGCTGTCTTTATTATTATTAAGGATCAATTAATAAATACTTTAAAATTTTCTCAGTTTTAATTGTGAATACAGTAAATATTGATAAATATAACCCACATAAGTCAAAAGCACTTTGTGGTCTTCAAACAGTTTTAAGAGTGTAGATGGATCCTGAGATCAAAAACTTGAGAATTGTGCTGTTTAATGAGGCAGCCACTAGTCACATGCGTCTATTCACATTACAGTTAATTAAAATTGTAAATAAAATATAAATTTCAGGTCCTCATTCATACTAGACACATTTCTAGTGCTCAATAACCAAATGTGGCTAGTGGTTATGACATAAAATTCATATAGAACATTTCTATCATCACAGAGAGTTCTACTGGACAGTACTGGTCTATGCCATATTTTGGAGACAGTTAATTAGTATTTTACTAAGTATCACTGGTATACTGCTTTATCTATTTTATCCTAACTGTTTTAACTCCTTAAAAAGCATATATACCTTTGAGGGCAGGGACCAGAACACTGATATCTGTATCTATGTATATATGACATGAAGTTATTATGTATATATGATATCATATTGTATCCCATAAAATGTCTTATATATATATTGCTAGGAATAAATATGCTGAATAAGACACCTGCTGAACTGAATAATAACTCAATAAACATCTAATGAGGGTTTCATATAAGACAGGCACCATATGATTATGTTTATTATATTTCATATTTTAATATATTCCTATGCAAATTTCTAAGCACTGGGCCTCCAATTTTTTGTTCTTATATGTTTATAATAAACTACTTTGTCAACAGTTTAATGTTTACATTGCTTTACTTCACATTTTCATAAATAAGGATTTAAAGATGATTTTTCTTCTTATTATCTATTGGTTATACTAAATAGGTCTTATAGTTCATAATCATGGACTACTAATTACGAATTTCAAGTTTTCCAAACACTTCTGTACATGTGGTTGAAAGCAATGTTTCAAAAGTTACACTAAATCTGTAAACAATAAAATGATTAAATTCATTTTGAATGAGTTAGTATCACCTGGGGTTTACAGAATGATTTTATTTCCTGTATAGCTTTATAGGATTCCTGACTTTTTGAAATTTTAGCACTTACTATTTTGCTTTGACAATTCTTATATCCTACTAAAAGTAGTAAATGGAATTTGTAAAAGCTTATTAAAATTAAAAGTACATTTTGTTTAAATACATTTCTGAGATTTTTACATAACAAGATCATTGCAAAGTACTTTGGGATCCCAAAAAGCTAGCACTGGCCTATAGTCTTCTATTTGCCCTCTATTTACTCCTCATATAGTACTTAGAGATTTATAGTGTAATGAACACTGCTGCTTGTTTCCAGTTTAGTTTAAGACAATGCTCCCTGGCAGGCAAGACCACATTTATAGGAAGGAGAAAACAGGAGAGATATGTGGGCTTCTGGCCAGGTACTCTTCTGGACAACAACCAAGATATGTACCTGGAACTAAGTGAGAGATTAGCTGCTCGTATATACACAAAAGCTCTCCGCCAATTTAGGACTATGCATCACTTCCTCCATATACCCCTACAGATTCTTTTTGGAAAAAGAAAAAAACACTTCTTCTTAAATCTGCTTTTTCGGTGAGGGAAGCAAAAACATGATCCATAAAATAATATTCTATTTGTATAGCATGAAGTAGGCACTCCAATAAAAGCAAACAAAAATAACTGCTATTTAAATGAAGTACTTTTCGTAAACTGTAAACTTTATATTACACTAGCTTTTAAAGCTTCTATTTTCAATTTTTTCTTGCTATATAAATTTATTCTAAACAATGTTTCTGTAACTAGAAAGGCTAACATATTTTTATAAGCTGCTTTATTTTCCATATAAATTGTATGTGTGGCTGTGCAGCAATTTATCTTTCAAGTAATATTAACCCACAGCTAAGGGTAAAAATTTTATAGTATATTTGCAGTGGTAGAAATTTTTTAAAAAGTAACATCAGATTTTATTGTTCCAATTGTTTTTTTAAATTTTAACATGGCAAAATTAGGAAATTTTCTAGATAAAGTCATATGATTATTTAAACAATTATTAAATTGGGAAAAAGAGACAATTTTTAGTAAGTGCAAGTCCTATCTGTAAATATTAGCAATCTAAGATAATATATTAAAAGGTAGTATTTGGCTTGCACAAGGAGGCACTTATCAATAAAAGCCATAAAGGTATAATTTAACAATGTAACAGAGGCTTTGGAGTCAGGCTGATGTGAGTTCCAATTATGCATCAAACACTCAATGGCTGGTTGTTCTCGGGCAACTTTCCTTTCTAAGTCCCGGTTTCCTTACATATAACATGACTAATAGTAACCACTTATAAAATAATGTTTTGAGGATTAAATTAGGCAACTTAAGTAAACTGCTTAGTGCAGTAAATGACACAAAGTAACTGATTAATAAATGACCCTATACATCATACACACATACAGAGCTTCTCCAGGACACAAACATATTTACAAGCATTTCATCTTGATTCATTCTAGTAACCTATAGCTGATACAGTAAGCGATTTTAAATAGCATATTATTTCAAACATCATTTAGAAATTTAAATAAGAAAATTAAAAGGTTTAGATTTCAAATTCATATGCAATTACATACTAAGAGCATCAAAAACAGAATCTTAGAATACTATGAGGTTCCTCACTCAAGTAAGAATTCTGTCTATAGTATTCCTGAAGAGTCACTGACTTAAAGCTCCCAATCCAAGTTCTTATATCTCAGAAGGAGGAGGAGGAATTGTGTGAGAGAGAGAGACTGAGAAAGAAAGAAAGATTGAGATTGAGTCTTGATGATACAGTCCCTGGATCAATCAATATCTGAAGCCATCACCTCTTGTACTTTTCAGTAATATGAAGCAATAAAGTCATTCTCTGCCCTCCTCCCCCTTTTTGGCTTATGCCTACTGATTGAGTTGGGTTTCTGAAACTTACAACCGAAACAATCTTTATTATTAATACCCTAATTATGGGTGAGAATATAGCAACTAGACAGAAAGGAGGTTTTATTTCTATCATACCCCTTAGAATTCCTTAGTAAGTGATGGATTTAGCATTTATACTCAGGATGTTGATTTCAGAGCTTGAGCCCTTAACTGCAATGCTGTAGTAAATGGCGGCACTATTACAGACATCCTTGAGATGTAACAAGAGAATTCTTTTCTGAATTAAGACAAGGTTGTACACATCTATATGCATCTGTGTTTTAACCATACATTGTGACACTTTGTAAAGAAAACTCAATAGCAAGAGACTACAATCATATAAATGGTATTCTCCTATTCTTAACAATTTAGATAATTAAGAAATTCTTTCTTTTCCCAGAAAGATCTGTTCTTCATTCATAGGAAGAAGTGTACAATTCAAAACGTATTTTCTCAGTTATACAGAAGGATTACAGCCCTGTGTTTCTACTTGATATGTCTTCCATCCATGCTATCTAAAGCATGACTATGGAGCTGAAACTAAGGATCTATCTTATTATTTAATATTGCCTTTTTGAGTACTGAGATTCACCTACAAGAGGTGTTTGTTTCGGGAGAAGGTAAATAAACACCCAAACTAGAGATTTCTGTTATAGACGTGCTATACAATCTGGCATTAGAGTTTCCAGGCATCCATCCAATTACTCACAAACAGGATACAGGTGGGATTAGCTTGTGCACTAGGAATAGTCAGAACACAGGACGTCCCCAGTTGTAAAACCTAAACAGCACCAGGGTTCTCTTGTACTACTCCAGGGTTATAAAGTTAGACTGACTCTATAATCAGAATGTCTTAGGAATACTAAGACATTTTGGAGTGAAGTTACAGACATAAAACTGTCTTTCAGAATAAGTGTTTCAGAGGTCAAGATGAACTAGAAGTCAGTGAATATCCATAGGGAGCTCCCCAACCTGTCCTGTTTTTCCAAAGTATCTCATAACTAAGAGCAGTGGTCAACCCGAGTCACTCTGGGGGTGCGGGTGGGGGTGAAGAGTCGTGTTTTCTCTAGGTCACATGTTTTGTATTCAGCTTGAATATTCAAGTTTACATGGAGTAAAATAACATCATCTCCAAACCCTACAACACTATCACAATTTACAAATTACAAAGCACTTTAACCAGAACATCCTCAGGACAATACTGTGAGACTGGCAGAGTTGGTATTAACGTCACTTTTTAAGGAAAAGGCATATGAAGCTTAGTGAAGTTAAGCAAACTACTCAAATTCACACAGAGTAATTAGGAAAGTAAGCATTAGAAACAGGTCTCTGGGGTTCCCTCCAAAGTACCACGGTACAATTTACATGATTCAAAATTGTGGGGAGACTCTGAGGCCACATATCACAACAGAGGCCAGCGGGTCAAGTTACGAGTTATTCAGTGGAGGAAGTTTGCTGTGCTGAGAAATGTGGTTTATTTAAATTTTCTTTTTAGAATAAAGATTTCTCGGATTTATTGTGGAATATCTACACAATAATTTTTATTACTATTTCCCTAAGCTTTGTTTTCTCCGAGGCTTGACTTTCTCTGCTGCAGTTTTGCCAACCTCATTCTTTTTGGAAACCTAACCTCCCGACTGGTGACGGTGACCGAGTTGTAATATAAGAATGCATTTTAGCAATAAATCTTGAGTGTACTTTAGAGTGGTACCAAGTGACAAAGTGCTCTGAATCTATGATAATGAACAGTGAAAAATCATTAGACTAATTACTGGTTTACTCAAAATCACTCAAAATTTACTTGAAATTTTAAAAACTTCCCTACATTTCCTTTTATTCTTAAACAAAAATATTGTCTAATCTAAATATGACTAATTCAAATTCATGTTTTTCTGATCTTTGTATTTAAAATTAATAAAGTCTTACTGAAATACCAAGTATACAACTCTTCCTTTTTCGGATATATCGTGCTATCCCAAATTTCTTCAGGAGTATTGACATTCCTTCCAAAGTAACAATTGCTAAATATCAACCTACCAAATGTTTTCAAATTTTCTGTAAGAAAGGGGTTTTCTGTAAGAAAGGGGTTTAAAAAAAATGAAAGCTGTATTGCATTTTTCTTACAGAAAACCTTCAGATAGAAAGCCAATGCTATGCTTAAGGATCCACTGTCTGTCTGTAGTGACTGTTTGATAACCCATACTAAGCTTACATACTAAAGTTATCATTAAGCATAAAATGTTGATTCATTAGGCTGAAGAAGGTTTAAACCATAAAATAAACCAATAAAATACTAAGATTTGGTAAAGCGCTTTAAAGAGAAAAACCTATGGAATATATAACGCCAGTGATCCACTTGTCAAAAGAGAAATTCTCACCTTAGAGAAATAAAGTATATCTGAGCAGCATAAATGTTCTAACACTAGGTTAGCAAATCAGGAGCTGTCAAGTTCCAATAACCTATTATTCACACCTCTTTAATCACTGCCACAGAGTCGATTATAAATAGCCTCATACATTTTTAAATAAGGTCATTCTGAAATGAAACAAAGAAGGTAGTAAATATTCTTGTATATAAGGAATTCAAATCTTAATGCACAACAGTACTGTGTATTGCACAAATGTTCAATATAAAGAAAGCTAACAAAAGCTTTTATTAACTATGTCAAGTATGCACTCTGTATGGATTCAGTGGAACAAAATGCAGCACCATTTAAATACAACCGCTTAAAAAAAACACCCTCCCCAATAAATTTCACATTACTGGACCTTGGGCATTATTCATGGTATAATGAAAGTAAAATATAATAATCAATTCATTGATCTGCCTGAAACAATGCCATGCAAAGTCATGATGAAAAGGCTGGTCCACAAGGAAATTCTTTTTCCTTTCTTTTCCCAGTTTTATTGAGAAATAAATGACATATATCACTATATAAGTTTAAAGCATACAGCATGATGGTTTGATTTACATATATTGTGAATGATTACCACGATAGGTTCAGCTAACATCCATGTTCTCATACAGATACAATAAAAAGAAAAGAAAGAAGAACAAAGGAAAATATATTTCCTCCTGGTGATGAGAACTCAGGATTTTCTCTCTTAACAATCTTCCTATACATATATCACATAGCAGTATTAGCTATAGCCATCATGTTCTACGTTACATCCCTAACACTTATTTATCTTTAACTGTAAGTTTGTACCTTTTGACTACTGTCTTCCAACCCCTCCCCCCTGTCCCCCCCTGTAACCACAAGTCTGACCTCTTTTTCTATGCGTTTGGTTTGTTTGTTTTAGGTTCCATATATAAGTGAGATCATACAGTGTCTTTCTGTCTGACTTACTTCACTCAGCATAATATAGTCTCATTGATGATGCCATTGGCTATTAATTACTCCATATAGCTGATAATCTAAATCTATTTCTTCAACATGAATTTATGTAAATGTGTTAGAGAAGAAGACAAAACATTTTAATGGAGTGGCAGAATATTTTTTAGAAAAAAATTAAATTAAAATTGATAATAAAACATAAAGTACCACTTAGAAGGTAATTATCTAAAATAATAAGCTGAAACCAACCAGCCAAAATAAAACAAAGAAACAAAACAACACTAACAAAAAAACCAAAAGTAATAATTTGGCTTTGTACACAGTGTCCTTTATAACAATTAATCATTATAAAGTCTCCTATAAAAATCTAAACTATCTCCATTATTCCAGAGTAGTTGTCTACAATTATGACAGCTTCAATAATCACCTGTTGAAATGAGAGTAGCACACTACTAAAATTCCTCATTTAAAAACTTTAAGACTAAAAGAATCTAAGACTGGGCTTGAAGAATAGCTGATACTAAGTAACTATAATTAGATTTGCTTTTAATTGACTAATTTTAAGACTGCCCATGAAGTTTTCACACAAAACATTCTAAAGTTTTCTGGATGAACAAACTTGCTACATAATTAACTCTTCCCCATTTTTCCATTTCTTCCTATAAGTATGCCTGCTTATAGATAACTCAAAATATAAAACAATTTTGGGAAGAGATAAATGAGAGGTCTGTGACTACCTAATTCCTTAAACACTGAACCTCATGCATTTACATTATATAGTAACAAAGCCTTCTGGGAGTACAACTACTGCATAAATCTTTGTTATCAGAATAATTTGAAAAAAGCATGCATAATATTAACAAGTTTTCTAATCTCTTAAAAAATCACATGTATGTCCCAATTTTTACTGAATCATTCATTTCCTTCACCTGGTTTTAGAACTGTTAGTTTAAAAACACTATTTCTTGCACCTTAAAAAGTTAGTCACCTCCTGGACTCTATTTTCCATGCATAAAAGATTGTTTCTTAAACAAAAACTTTTAGTTAATTGTAGTCAGTTAGATATCTTCTTCTTTTATTGAATATGGTTGACATACCATATTGTATTCCTTTCAGGTGTACAATGTACTGATTCAACATTTATTTACATTACTAAATGATTACCCTGATAAGAATAGTAATCATGTGTCATCAAAGTTATTACAATATTTTGACTGTATTATCTATGCTGTACATTACATCCCTATGACTTATCTCTTGATCCCCTTCACTTATTTCACCCATTCTTCCCTCCCTCCTCCATTCTGGCAACCACCAATTTGTTCTGTGTATCTATGAGTCTGTTTCTGTTTTGTTTTGTTTGTTCATTTGTTTTTTTTTTTTATATTCCACATATAAGTTAAATCATAAGGTATTCTCTTCCTGCGTCTGGCCTATTTCACTTAGCATAACGCACTCTAGATTCATCCATGTTGTTGCAAATCGGACAATTTCATTCTTTTTTATGGCTAAGTAATACTCCACTGTATACTTATACCACTATACCACATCTTTATCCATTAATCTACTGATGGACACTTAGGTCGCTTCCATATCTTGGCTATTGTAAATAATGCTGCAATGAACATAAGCATGAATATATCTTTTTGAATTAGTATTTTCATTTTCTTCAGATAAATAACCTAGAAGTGGTATTGTGGAATGCAAATTGGTGCAACCACTATGGAAAACAGTATGGATGTTCCTCAAAAATTAAAAATAGAACAGTGAGGTGTCTTCTGATAAGGTAGGGTGTCTTCTGTAACCAATAGAAAATGGTTAACCACAGAGAAAACCATGAAACTAACTTCTGCCCATAATCCAGAAGAAGAGCTACATAAAGGTTTCTGAAATTAAGGCAACGTTTTCATCCATCTCAAACTCTCTTAATTCTATACTCTTATGCTACAGTCATCAATATTTCATAGAATTCTCATACTGAAAAGTATATTTAGGATAGGGAAGCAATGTTCATCCAAGGCCATATTTCTAATGATGCAACTCTACCATCTTCTTATTTTTTTTATTTTTTAAAGATTTTATATTTTCCTTTTTCTCCCCAAAGCCCCCTGGTACATAGTTGTATAGTCTTCGTTGTGGGTCCTTCTAGTTGTGGCATGTGGGACGCTGCCTCAGGGTGGTTTGATGAGCAGTGCCATGTCCGCGCCCAGGATTCGAACCAACAAAACACTGGGCCGCCTGCAGCAGAGCACGTGAACTTAACCACTCAGCCACGGGGCCAGCCGCAACTCTACCATCTTTAATGCTACTTTTCAACAGTTAAACATACAAGGATCTTCAGAGGAGATGATAATCTGAAGATACTATCTCTGATTTAGCTCTCTGTTAAGTGTGAATACAAAATTATTCTCCTAACAGTTCAAATATTATACAACCTTAAAACTATTTTGCACTTACAACCTTAAAAATGTAGTGTACATTTCAAAACGGGGATTTCTGAAGATCTTTTTTGGTCTATATCCCAAACTTAAGGATGCTGGGATGATAGTTTCTATTCTTCTATTTCATAGCCTCAGAAGTTCACTCAAATGTGAAACATAATGAAGATCCTCAGCTACTGCTGCACCCTATGCCAAGAACTTTGCTTTTCCTATACTTTATGGAGTGACTTACAAGGCTTCAAGACAAAAAGGCTTTGCCCTAGTCATAACATCTTTTTGGAAGACTGGTCTTACAATTTCAAAACTGTTGATCAGTAGAGGGGGGAAAAAAAGAGAACTCTAGGTCAGAGTAACCAAACTAGCTAAAGAAAATGCGGCTAGTAGTTCAAATATATATCCAGGTAGCAAAGGAAAAACAGGTTTATCAGGGTCAGTGTCTGAATCTGAGGGCATCAGATATGGTCATGAAGTCAAGGGGGTGGAAATGTTATGATTTGGATTGGTGCAATGATTGATTATTTAAAACATTTATTGAGCTTTTGTCATATGTCAGGCACAGTCAAGAAAATGAACAGATCAATTTGTATCACCAAGGATCTCACTAGTAGGGAAAAAAAACATGTAAATAAATAATTTATAATACATTATAATAGTTTTAATTGATATAAACACCTACAACCTCGTAAAGAACAGAGAAAAGAAGAATTTCTCAAGGATGGACACTGGGGACAGGTTTCTAGAAAGAAAAACACTTTAGTAAGGAGGTAATGTCTCAGCTTTTTTCCTAAGCTGGTTTTTAATGGATAAACCAATCAGATAAAAAGAGATGAAGGTCATTTCAAAAAGAGGAAAGGGAACTGCTTCCTCCAAGCAAATTCCACCAAGCTATTCCTAAATTAGGGAGACTGCAGAAAACTGAAGGCCTTAAGTTATACGCAAGATACTCAATTTTGGTAGAGGACAGAGGGTTAAATTCAGGTGCGAATGCTACACTTAAATTATAAGAATGTAATTGTTTTTAGCAATATAATTTGAAACCACTGGTGGGTTACATGGTTGCCCCAACCCATTCATGTCTGGGCCCTCTCAGTAAAAGCCATGACCACACCCACACTCTTCTAAGATACTCTGGCATAACAAGACAATACTCCTCCATGCTATTTTGGCTGCATCTTCTAGAACCCACTGACACAACTGTCTATCCTCTGATCTGGTAACGTTTTCCCAAGCATCCTCAGGAATCTCTCCACCATCCATGCACAGCTTATCCCACCTTGACTGGCTGGAGCTGTAACTAGTCATGCTCCCCTAGGCTAGGACTCTGACTCTTTTCCCCTAAATGGATCCAAGAACGGCAGGAGGTGGTATAATAGATTGCTTTTGTTTTATTCATTATCTGATGAGTTTGTGTTCTTCAGGAAGTAACTGGAGGAAAGAAATCTGCTCTTAGTTTTATTTTTAGAAGGAAATTGGTCCTCAGCCAGTGAAAAAGAATATAGGACAAGAAACAAATTGGCTAGTCAATGCGATGTTCTGAGGAACCTCAATATTTATGGAATAGAGGAGGAACCATGAAAGATATGGAGAAACTAAGAAAAGCATGCCTTGTTGTAAGCCAAAAGATGTGAGATATTTCACAAAGAGGTACGTGAGGCAGGCAGAATTCTAAGATGACCAACTCCCAACGATCCACGCCTTTGTATAAAACCCTCCTGAGTGTGGATAGGAGCTGTGAAGATGATTGGATATTACTATTATAATGTTAAGTTATATGATGAATGTGAAGGGATTTTGCAGATGTAATGAAGGTCCCTAATCAGTTGACTTTGTGTTTATCAAAAGAGATTATCCTGAGTGGGCCTGATTTAATCAGGCAAAACCTTTAAAAGAGGGTGTAGGCCTCTTCTGAGCTCAGAGACTCAAAGCAGCAAACACTCTCTCATCTACTGTCCTTGAAGAACCAAAGAACCATGTTATAAACTCCCATAGAAAGGGGCAGCCTTCCTACAAGCATAGAAAATGAATTCTGTCAATAATATGAATGAGCTTGGAAGAGGACCCTGAGCTACATGTGAGAATGCAGCCTAGCTGATACCTTAATTGCAGCATTGAGTGAAGGACCCAGTTAAGCTGTGTCTGGACTCCTTACCCACAGAAAATGTGAGATAATAAATTTGTGTTATTTAAACCACTAAATTTGTGGTAATTTATTATGCAGCAATAGAAAGATAATTTGTTAAGCAAGGTTCCAGCTCTTCTAAGAGTGAAGGAGAACTGGAATTCAATCTTTAGGTTGTCAGGTCCCGGATACATGTGTTAGGACTTATGAGGGGCTGTATTTTCAGCAAAGATAATCAAAGTAGAAACACTGTAGTATAAATTAGAACCAAGAGGAGGTACAAGAAAGAAGTAGTTTAATTGATAAGAGGGTCTCATGGTTCATCTAGGACATTCCAGATACTGAAATGGGGACAGACGAAGTTCACACATATCATTTAGCAGGCATGAGGCCAATATACTGCCTGCTTTGCTCAGATCTGGCTAGCCAGACTAGAAGTTAAGTGATGGCAGATATCATGCCCTTCTTATTCACAGATTCTATAGCCTCAGCTCCCAGCCAGTACATGGCATTTTTTAAGCATCCAAATACTTGTTGAATGAATGAATGAATGAATGACCATCACACTGGTCAAGTTAAGAAACAGTTAAAAATATCTGAAATTTTATGAGGAAAAATTAGCGAAAATTGGTACCACTCTTTATGACTTCTTGAAAATATTCAATTTAACTCATAGTTAAAATATGAATAATTTGAGAGGTTAAAACAGAGACAATGACATAGTCATCAACCAGCTAATTCACAAATACTATTTGAGTTCCGACTATGTGCCAGATGCCAGAATAAGACTCCAGCAATAGTTTCCTAACTGATGTCTCCATATTCATTCTAGCCGTTCTCTTAGTCAATTTCCACACATCAGCCAGAGTAATCTTTTTAAAAAATATCACCTTATTTCACTCCTCTGTTCAAAACCTTTTAATGGCTTTTCATTATACTGAGGATAAGAGCCAAAGTCCTTAACTTGGCTTTCCATAATCTGGCCTCTGCCTCCCCTCTCCAGCTTTATCCCTTGCCATTTACCTTATCATTGTGTATTTTGCTCAGAGAAATATCACCAGTATTAAGAATACTTAATACATACTTACTGAATAAATAAAAGCCTAGGAGACTAACAACCACAAATTGCTTCATCACATGGCAGTTTATTTTTAATTTTTTGAGCAATATCCATACCATTTCCCATAATAGCTGTATCGATTTGCATTCCCACCAACAGTGTAGAAGGGTACCCTTTTCTCCACATACCCAACACTTGTTATCTTTTCTCTTTTTGCTAACAGCCATCCTGACAGGTATGACGTGATACCTCTTGGTTTTGATTTGCATTTCCCTCATGATTAGAGACGACGTGTACCTTTTCATATACTTTTTAGCCATGTGAACTTTCTCTTTTGAGACGTGCCTATTAGGCTCTTTGTCCTTTCTAAATTGAGTTATTTTAATTTTTGGTATTGAGCTGCATGAATTCCTTATATGTTTTGTATATTAATCCCTTACTGGATATGTGGTTTGCAAAGACTTTTTCCCATTCTTTAGGTTGCCTTTTCATTTTGTTGGATTATTTTCCTTTGCTATTTAGTTTGCTTTTTAGTTTGATGGAATTCCACTTGTCTATTTTTTGCTTTTGTTGCCTGTGCTTTTGGTGTCATATCCAAAAAATTATTGCCAAGACCAATGTAAAGAAACATTTCCCCTGTGTTCTCTTCTAGGAGTTTTACAGTTTCAGGCCTTACATTTAAGTTTTAATCCATTTTGAGTTGACTTTTGTGGATAGTGTGAGCTGGAGGTCCAATTTACTTCTTCTGCATGTAGATAACCAGTTTTCCCAGATCAATTTGTTGAAGAGACTCTCCTTTCCCCACTGTGCGTTCTGACAACCCTTGTCAAAGCTCAGCTGACTTGTTAAGACATGTTTTGTGAACTAATGTGTGGTCCATTCTAGAGAATGTTCCATGTGTTCTTGAGAAGAATGCACATTCTGCTATTTGGTGGAAAGTTCTATAAATGTCTGCTAGGTCCATTTGGTCTATAGTGTTGTTCTAGTCAGCTGTTTCCTTATTGATTTTCTGCCTGCATGTTCTATCCATTATTGAAAGCGGGATACTGAAGTCTCCTACTATTATTCTATTGCTGTTCATTTCTCCCCTTTAAATTTGTCAATATTTTTTTTTTACATATTTAGGTGTTCTGATGTTGGGTGCATATGTATTTCCAACTGTTATACCTTCCTGTTGAGTTGGTACCATTATATAATGACCTTGTCTCTAGTGACAATTTCTGACTTAAAGTGTATTTTGTCTGAGTATAGCCACCCCTGGTCTCTTTTGGTTACCATTTCTATGGAATATTTTTTCCTATCCCTTTACTTGCAGCCTATGTGTCTTTATATCTAAAGCGAGTCTCTTGTACTCAGCCTATCACTAGTTTTTTTAATCCACTCAGCCACTCCATGCCTTTTGATTGGGGAGTCACATTTACATTTAAAGTAATTAGTAATCTGCTGTTTCTGTCTGTCTTGCAGTTCTTTTTGTTCCTCTCTTCCTCTCCTGTTGTCTTTTTTGTTATTTTATTTTTTTTGGTGGTGATCTGGTTTTATCCCTTTCTCTTTCTCTTTTCTGTATCTACTATAAGTGTTTCCTTTGTGGTTACCATGAGGCTCATATAAAGCTTCCTGTATTTATAACCACCTATTTTAATCTGATAACAACTTATGTTCAACTTTATACAAAAACTCTATGCTTTTACTCCCCACACATTTTGTGTTCTTGAAGTCAGAGTTTACTTCTTTTTATACTATAAATCCATTATCCAATTTTTTTGGTTATAGTTATTCTTAATACTTTTGTCTTTTAATTTTTATATTATGGTTACAGGTAATTTGCACACTGCCATTACAGTGTTATATTATTCTGTATTTGTCTCTATATTTACCTTTACTAGTGAGATTTATATACTTTCATATGTTTTCATGTTGCTATGTAGCATGTTTCAATTCCATCTGAAAAATCCCCTTAAGAATTCCCTAAGGTAGGTCTAGTGGTGACAAACTTCCTTAGTTTTTCTTTGTCTGAGAAAGACTTTATCTCCTCTTCATTTTAAAGGATAGCTTTGCAGGGTATAGTGTTCTTGGTTGGCAGTTTTTTTCCTTTCAGTACTTTGAAATATATCATCTCACTCTCTCCTGGCCTGCAAAGTGTCTGTTGAGAAATCCACTGGTAGTCTCATGGGGGTTCCTTTGTATGTGATGAGTCGCTTTTCTCTTGCTGCTTTCAAAATTCTGTCTTTGAATTTTGACAGTTTAATTGAATGTTTCTTGATGTAGATCTTTTTATGTTCAATCTACTTGGGGTACTATGGGCCTCTTGAGTCTATTTTATATCCATATATCTATATATGATATCTTGATATCTATTTCCCTCCCCAGATTTGGGAAGTTCCCATTTCTCTGGGAAGTTATTATTTCTTTAAACAAGCTCTCTGCCCCTTTCTCTCTCTCTTCTCCTTCTGAGACCCCCCACGACATGTATATCAGTTCCTTTAATAGCATCCCATAAATCTTTAGGCTTTTTTCACTCTTTTTCCTTCTTTTTGTCCCTCCAACCTGATAATTTCAAATGACTTGTCTTCAAGTTCATTGATTCTTTCTTCTGCTTGATTGAGTCTGCTGTTGAAGCTCTGAATTACAGTTTTTAGCTCAGGCATTGTATGCTTCCACTCCAGAATTTCTATTTTGCTCTTTTATATTTTTCTTCTCTCTTTGTTGAACTTCTCAATTTTGCTCTTATATTGTTTTCTTCATTAAACTGCTAATCTATGTCCTACTGTAGCTCACTCAGCTTCTTTAGAACAATTATTTTGATTTTTTCTCAGGCAATTTGTGGATCTTCATTTCTTTGGGGGGAGGTTATCAGAAGGTTATTGAGTTCCTTTGGTGGTGTCATGTATCCCTGATTCTTGGTGTTCCTTGTTTCCTTGCATTGGTGTCTGTACATCTGAAGAAGCAGTCAAATTTTCCACATTTCATAAAGTGGCTTCCATAAGGAAAGACCTTCATCTGTGAGGGGGTGCAGAGTGCAGGTATGTGGATGACACCTGAAGGGTGTGCAAGAGTGCAGTGTTGCACCAGGTCTACTTGTACTGGGGTGCCAAGTGCTGAGGCTTATGGCAGCTACAGGTGGTGGGTGGGCAGTGGCATGGGAACTGGGGTCCTTGGCATCAACAACTACATGGTCCTGGATGGTGACAGTTGAGGGGATCAGCAGTGGCTGTGAGGGCTGGTAGGGTCCTTGGCAGTGCCTTCAGGTCCAGTAGTGAGAGTGTTTGGGTAGGCAGGAGCTAATGTGACTGTGTGAGTGGCACTGCAGGCTGCAAGCATGCATATGGAAAAAGGGGCCAAAGCCAGCTGTGTGTGATTGTTCTGCTGTGGAGGTCATCCCTAGGTACACACTTAGGAGTGGGAGCCATGGTGGTGGCAGGGGCCAGATGGAGCCATGGACGGATGTGTGCAGTAGTGGTGGCTGGCTGAAAGAACTTGTGTGGGGGCAGGACAAGCAGAGTGTGTGCACAGCTATGGGGGTTGACCATTGGCACAACAGAGGAGTGAAAACAGACTGATAGCAGGAGCTGGGCTGGCCATGTTTGGCAACGGAGGACAGTGGCCAGCTTGCTTGTTGCAGTGGAGGCTATTTTATTTTGTGTGACAGTAGTAAAATGAAAATGCTCAACATATTATATCAATTTTGGCTTAGAAGTCTACATCACAAAAAGAGAAAAAGATTAAGAACTCACTTATAAATATACTTAAAACTAAATTATCTTTCTTCTTTCCCAAATATATGAAATATTAAATTATAACCAATGCAGAACAAAAATATTTAGCGAAGAGTCTTTATAACCATGTGTTAACAGTATACAGTATTCCATATTTAAAATCTGGAAAAACATCATTCCTCAGATAATCACACTTCCGCATAGGACATAAACTAAAACAGAGGAAATAATTCCAACATTTCAACACATTTTTATACTAGCAATGATAAGGTGGAGCAGAAAACCAACAAAACATTAACACTTACATCTAAAATTATTACAAATAAGTCCAGCCTTGATTAACAATGATCTCCTGTTCTGAAGCTCTCCTAAAGTTTTGAGTGTCAGCTTGGGTGGCTCTGAAAATACTGGGTAATTCTGTATAACTTTTTTGTTATTGTTCACAATGGAAGAGAAATTAACATTTGTTGTTAATAATAACTTATAAAGGGCTATGAAACAGAATAACCAATCAATATTAGTGTTTCTAGATTAGCCTTGAATAGGCAAAAAAGGCAACAAATATCCCAAATGCAGGTTTTACACATTCAAATAAAATTTTCACTTTTCTCTATTTAGAATCCCTCAAACAGTAATTTTGCAAAATTGCCAAAGTATGTCAAAGTATTAAGTAAATGGTAAAGGGCTCTATTAGTGTCAGAAATGAATTACATAATTAAAACCAACTGATGATTTAAACAAGTCCAATATGATGGGCAATACATTACTTTTTAAAATAAAAAAATTTTAGAGTACAGAAGAATCCAACTTTCATTTGAGAAAAATTAAAGGTAAGCAAAAAGACTTTAAAAGATATGTGATCCCACCATCTACAATGACGTTCCCCTCACCCCCATGATCAGAGAGGCCTTTTTCTGTACCAGTAGTAGTAGTCACCATAGTACTAGCAGTAGCAACAGCAGCCAGGATTACTGCGGTATCCTAGCTTATTTTATACAATATATATGGGCCAAATATTCCTAGTGTTTCCTCAGAAATGTAAATTTTTAAAATATATTTGTATAATTCCAGTGGTTCTTAAGGACTTTCTGACATTTAAGTTTCCAGAATTAAACAAGCAAGGTAAAACAAATCTACTTTCATAGGACTATACTATCTTTTCACAGAAATCATGCTTTCCCTCTTGAACAGCTAATTGTATTGGAAACATAGACTTTGTATCCCAAGGCGAGACTTAAGGGCATTGCATTCCACCATCAGCAATGCCTCCCAGGTCAAAGTCTTTGTAAAGTAAGGATGACGGAGGCGGGCAAAGGGGATAGTGAATGATTTTGAATAAGAAATAACGTAGAACTGATAAAACTGGATTGGATGAAATCTATGATTCCTGTTTCTCAATAATCTTGTTTGAATGAAGCTGATCCGCTCACGTTGTTTCAGTCCCAACCTTTCATCAATGGTTAAGCTTTATAACGTACACACAATGCTTTTATCATTCTTTCAGATATGTGATCATCCCTATTTAATGTATCAAAAAGTCTAGCTGACAAGGCTACTATTTATAACGAAGTGAGGACACAATTTTACTTTTCTGAGGAATTTTGAAAGAGATAGTTATGACAGGTTAAAGGTGTGGTATGAACATTATGAAGTGTCCAATATGATGCTACACATGACAAGGATATCTTGATCAGAAAACATTAATTTGCAACCTCTAAAGTCACTAAGTCATCAATGGAGATATGGAATTAGAGACAATGCCTTAGTTTTAGAAGCAAATAATTTCATAACTAAAATTAGAACAAAGTATAATCTATCTCATGTAACAATCCCTCTCACTAATTTTCAAACTTATTTTAAGATATAATTATGATTTTATGGGTCCTCTGTAGGACAGTGATGCTGTATTTTGTTATGCCCCGATTAATCTTTTAAAACAACAAAACAACTAAGGTAAAGAGAAAACACTCGATAACATATCTATTGAGAAAAAATTCATATGTAATCCATTATATACATACAAACCAAAATTCGGGCAAACGCCACAGTGCATTTAATTTTTTTCTCTAAATCATCACCTTTTCAGTAGAGTTACTATGTCCAGTTGAGAAGAGAGGAAAACCAAATAACATTTCCTTGACTAACGCTCAACTATTATGTGCCATGCACTATAGTGAGTGCTTTCAAACATTAGCTCATTTAATTCTGAAAGTGGCAATCCAGTTTTACCCTCCATGTGTGATATATCAAAAAACTGAGGCACGGACAGATTAGGAAACTTGCAAAAATCGTATCTAGGATGGAAAAGGCTAACGAGAAAAGAGAAAATAAAAAATGACTCCCAATTTGAAGTCCTTGGACAATGCTGCTAAAAGGAAAAGGAAGTCTGGAAGGGGGCAGGGCTCTGCCAGGCTACGGCAGGGAGAAGCGTATGGCAATGGGTGTGCTTGATGCAGTCAGTAGCAGGCAACCAACAGGGCTGTCGGAGAGGCAACTGGAAACACAGGCTGGCACAGAGACCAAGACGCTCTACCTTTTACGTTTATGAATATCAAGTTTATTTTACTTGCTAGAAAATTATGAAGATGTTCAGTCTATGAACAAAATTAAGCTATAAACAAATCTCAATTTTAAAAGGTACAAACCATCTCTGAATTCCTAACAGCAGTAGAAAATTTCACAGGTAGCCTTAATTAGAGACTGTATTTTGTCTCTTTCAAGCTTTCTGCCCTGAAGGAAAACCCACTGAAATGCCTATTAGTGAACAATATCATCCCTGAACTCACCAGCCTGACTATGCATAAGCTTTATCCTCATCTTTTATACTTGTTTGTCCCTTTCCTTTCTTTTGACAAACGTGTTCAGTCCTTTTGCCAACAGGTTTTGCTTTCTACTTTTACATCACCACAAGTCTACGGTCTCTGATTCGCGAGGCCAGTGCTTCGCTGCCTCTCTATCTGTGATGACACACTCCCTTCCTTTTTCACTGCAGCTTGTCAAAAGCAATTTCTCCCATCATCTACACAACATCTTGTCAAGTCTTTCCAGGCTAAAGCAAAAGACACAATCACTCCTAGACCATTCCAATGGAAACAAGGGTTTAGTGCCTGCAAAGCCCAAAATGCACTTACTACTCTATCCATATATTCTTTGATTTGTGCTGCTTACTCAGTTGCTTGTATATCTTCTATGTCTATGTTGATATTGTCTATTTTAGGCCTCTGATGACCAGACATTTAATTTCATTTTTACATTCTACCTTGTACAATGTCACGCAAAACTAGGTGTAGAACTAATGCTTCCAATGTAGTTTATTTTCCATATGATCTAAATACATAATCTTATCATTCTTGATAAAAATAAATGAAATAAGGGGCCAGGTCAGTGGTGTAGTGGTTAAGTTCATGCACTCTGCCTTGGCAGCCCGGGCTTCGCAGGTCCAGATCCCGGGTGCGGACCTCACACCACTCCTCAAGCCATGCTGTGGTGGCATCCCACATGAAACAGAGGAAGACTGGCACAGATGTTAGCTCAGGGACAATTTTCCTCATACACAAAAAATAAATAAATAAAAATAAAAACAAATGAAATAAAATCATTCTTGTCCATAATTTAGAGTTTCTGGCTTTCAAAAATGACTAACTATATGACTCTTCAAAAATGTCCTCTTGCAACGGGAGAAACTGTGGGGTAAGTCAGCTGGCTTTAAGTTCGGGTCCTCTTTCTTAGTTACACTTCCAGAATACAGAAGGGTTTCAATACCTGCCTTGGGCTGAGAGCAGCACCCCCTGCTGAAACCTTCAGCCTGATGTTTCCTGAGAGCTCTTTCAGAATACTTGAGAAACCCAGGAGAGACCTTCCTAAGCGCCAGCACACTTTGTACTGAAGCCAAGGAGATCTAAAATGGAGCTAATGAGTGCTTAGAATTACATAAGAGTCTTAAAGAAATGTATTTTATCAATTTTAAAACAGAAATTCCACAAGTGGTGTCCTCTTACAATGAAAATTTTGGTATTCCCTCCTTCTCTAGTTATAACAAGTTAGTTCTCTATTATATTATTAGATACTTATAAAAGTGGGCATATACTTTTAGTAATCTGTAGAGGAACAAGTAGTCTTCTCAGTTATTTCTCCCTGCTCTTTTTCTAAATTTTGCTTCTAAATGAAAGTAGGGTATTATTCTATATCATATAGTTCAAATATACCGAATTCTGCCTGATACCTGTAAAGTGGAATTACAAATTTCAGAAAATCTTATATTGGCTCACTAAGGTTTGCAAGGATTCTTATGTACTTAGGCAATCCCGTCCCCTACCTCTTATCCCACAGTTTATTAGAATAAACGAACTCTCACGTGAAAGAATGTAAAAATGTTTGGTTTTATGTTTTAGCTTGGCTATGCAGTAAATGAAATTAGCCAACTTGAGCAAGGAAGAGATCTGGAAAAAGAGTCTAGGTGTGATACAAACAAAAGCTTCCAATGTAAATAGGTGGGTACTATGCAGCTATCAAATGAAAGACAGACACTGACAGGGCTCCTTAAAAACCACAATGTTTGAGATTTTGAATTTCTAAATTTTAATTTTCAAAATCTTTTAAAAACAAACTCTAAAAGCACTGTGAAGGCAAGAAATAATTACCATATTAGAGACAATAACAACAATATTAGGAGGAAATAATGAGCAAATAATTAATTCAACTATTAATAACAAATAATTGAATATAAAGCATGAGGCTTTATGGATGAAGAAAACACTATTGTGGTTTGCATGAACACATAGTAGGTTAACTCAGGAATAAAATTCTGTAGTTCCACTTGTGTTTACTTCTCAAAGTGTGTACCTTATATATTTTCTCAGTCAAGTCTCTACTGGAAGCTTCACCATCTTTTTTTTTCTTTCAGGAAGATTAGCCCTGAGCTAACATTGCTGCCAATCCTCCTCTTTTTGCTGAGGAAGACTGGCCCTGAGCTAACATCTGTGCCCATCCAACTCTACCTTATATGTGGGACGCCTACCACAGCATGGCTTGCCCAGCGGTGTCATGTCTGCACCCGGGATCTGAACCGGTGAACCCCGGGCTGCTGAAGTGGAACGTGCGAACTTAACCACTGCGCCACCAGGATGGCCCCTAGTTTGACCAACTTCGATACTTTTATAAAAAAAATTTTACAAGCTCCTACCTTCCCCCATCCATTTTTTTGGTAAGTGACCGAAGTACATACGTGCATACACACACAATCGCCTTCAAATTAGGCTAATTTTCCACAAGTTTTCAACATCTATAAGTCATCCTTTTAAAAATAAGTCCCATTCTGGCTACTCTGGGAAAAGAAATGAAGAACCAAGGGGACACAAGAAATCCTTGCTTCATTTTCTCTTGTTATTTATCTATTTAGGGTCAGCTACATAATTTAGGAGATCCAGTGTAAAATGAAAGTGCAGGGACTCCTGTTTGCAAATTATTAAGAATTTTAAGATGCAACAGCAGAGCATCAAACCAAGTGCAGGGCACTTCAGTGCGCTGGGCCCTGTGTGACTGCACAGGTCACATGCCCATGAAGCCAGCCTGTTCTTTTCCCTATGTGACCTTGACTTTGTTTCATGCACTCGCCCAGTCTACTGTTGAAGACTGACTTCCTTTCAAGTCAGCCACTCTGCCTTCACCTATCTTAGCCACCACATGGCTTACTGGCAGGGACCACATTCACACTCTGATAGTACTAGCTTCAGATTGAAATAATAAACAGAGATGCAGTCTGAACATGAAGAAATGCAAGGTCCACAGTTTAACACAATACCTCCCAATGGTCTCCAAGTTATTTTAATTGTAACCTAGCCTTTACAGAATAAGAACAGGATCTAGTAAATGCATAAAAAGATCAACTTGATAGAAAACTAGACAAACACAAAGTGCAAACTAATTAATACTTGAAAGCAAGCAGATGTAAACTTAAAATATGACCCAGTATGTTACTTTTTTCCTACAAAGGTAAAAACGAGTCCCCTCAAGTAGGAAGTATGCAGTTTGCTTTTAACTAGAGTATCAGTCAGTTAACAAAATTTTAAAAAATGACTTAAAGACCACAAAGTTGGTAACTTTTTTAGTAAATTAATACTTGCAAAGATAAATGCTGTATATAGGCAAGTAAAAGAATGTATACATTCATTCTGCAAATAAGCAGAAGCGTGCATTTATTATTGACAAGTAATTTGTTCTTTCTGAAACAATAAAGACAGTCACTATCAAGAAATGGGCTTTAAGAAGAGTACAAAATAAAAAGGTTGTAGAAAAGGAAGAGTACACAGCAATCAGAGACGCAACAATTGGTTGTCTTAAGATACACTCTTCAAATATAACTGTATTCACAAAATGAATTTATTTCAAACATTGTTCCTGCTCTTAAAAAGAATGTGACTTCCTATTTTTAAATATCCAAAAGGACAATATACTGAATCTTTTTTAACTTAATCAGAAATTTACTATAATAAATGTAGCCCAGTCAACAGTTCATAGTCAATAGTTACATAGTTTATCCTTTAATGACTACGTGAATTTTCAGCAGCAATCTCCCTTTCATATTTTCTCCATCTATTTTAAAAGGTATTTTTATTATTTCATAAAATAAAATATGATTTCCACAAAAACATGACAGTTTTACCATATCATTAGCATTATCAATCTGTTTTTAGTTAAAAGCATGAGATGTTAAGAAGTTTCTAGTTTTAAATTATTTTTGAAAAGCTTAAAGAAATTTTATAAAAGCCGAACTGAATATGTAATATAAATAATATTCTAGTAAACAATCTTAAATACTCACAATATTGAGAATGTTTTAAAGGAAGTAGTGTAAGCAAGATTACATAGCACGTTGTTTCTGTTATTTTGTCAGATCTAGCAAGTTACCAATGTGAAATAAGACACTTTAAAAATGATTACTTTTACATCAGTCTCAGAAATAATGCTACTTTTAAATGCAAGAAACAGAAGGGAAAGTCAATCTAATTTTACACAAATAATTCTTTAAACAAAGGAGTGATTTCAGTGTTTAAATAATAGAAGAAATTATTTCCAAGTACCTGGAACAAGGTCATTATTTGTCTCTATGCTATCACTCAGTAAGAGAGAGTTAGAAAATTCCCCTTACTGCCTGCAATTGAAACATTACTAGTTTTTAACTGTTTGGGGTGTGAAGTCAAGTCACTCTGTTGTTAGTTCAGTACAGTGGTTCTCAAAGCATGGTCCCCAGAGCAACAGCATCAGCACCACCTGGGAACTTGTTAGAAATCTCTTGGACGTCCTGAGGCCTCATCTCAGGCACACTATGTCAGAAGCAGTGGTGGAAGGGTCCATTAATCTCCGTTCAAACAAGTCCTCCCGGTCACTCTGATACAGCTAAAGCTTAAGAACTAGTGGCTTAAAATGTCTTCGAAATACATCCTAAGTTATTTGAAATAAAACTCTCCAAATTTCATGTATTTTTTTAAGCGATAAAGTGTCAGACAAAATGAAGAGTTTAAGTGCAGCTTAGCCGAAACAAGAAGTCAATTCTACAAATATATAAAATCTACTCTTCTTAGCAATAATGGAATCAAACTATATGTGAGCAACTGTCATTGAATGTAATGTCTTGGTCAACAACAGGTTAGGGAATTTTAAAAGAAGAATCACCAAAAATGCTTTAACTAACAATTGTATAATATATTTTATAAATTGAGAAATCGCAAGTGCACAATACCTGCTGAGCATACCAGGAACAAAACACAACATAAAAGAGAAAGCAATATGCCTGTTCCTTAAGGACACCAAGATCAAAGTCATCCATCTGAAAACAGCGATCTTACTACAGCTCGAATCAATTCCAGCATAAAACAGGTCCAGACCATTTGGTGGTAACAATATTTGTATCTTTATGTGTTTTTATTAGTCAGTTTTCTATTATCTTTTCTTTTGAACGTAAACAAATCTTTCTGCTCATAAAATATATATTCAAGGTAGTAGGGACTTTTTTTAATTTCCTTCCTATTTTTCATCTTTTCCTATTTTGCCTTCCTGATTAACGTCTTTCTTGATAAACCATAAAGTCATTTTCATTCATCTTTTCTTCTTAGTTTTGAAGCTCATGATATGTCTCTATAATCATTGTTCCCTCACTTGGTACTCTCCCTTCCTCCACTTGCATTTGAATAAAGAATTTTCTAGGTCTCCTTTAAACCGTATAAATCAAGCCAATGAAGCACATCTATCTTCTTGAGATCCTTGAACAAATAAAATTCCCAAAAGAGGACACTGGGAACCACAGGAACCTTTCTCCAGTTAAAGACCCAGAGCGGTTCTTCTGGTTCAGGCATCAGAAAATAAATTTGTACACCATATGGTAACATATTGTCATAACATTATAAAATATGACCAGTAATCTTTAAGAAGAAGAAAATTACCTCTCCTGATTCCTATCATAAAGCATTTTGCATTATATGACCTACACTCCATAAGAAGTATATTTCAGTGATTTTATTGGACTCTGGTCTGAATCTAACAAGTATTTTTATGAGAGCAGCACACGACAGGCATTCACATGGAGGAAACATTTCTTTAAAAATGAACACTATTCCATTTCAGACTTGAATATGCCGAAGCTCTAGAATTAGAACTTTTAAAATAATTCTTTAGTTTTGCCAAATCATTTAAGCTGCTGAAAAGCTGAATATCAGAAATCTCACGGTCTCTCTCACACACACACACGCACACACGATCCTAATTACAGGACAGGAACATAGAATAAGTGTTTAATACAGACAAAGTTTGAGAAAGTATTAACTAAGCGCACACTGTAACAACAATAACTGTTACTGATAATTGACAAAGGTTACTGTTTACTGAACATCAGGCTATGTAGCCAGTACTTCACATTCTCTCTAATCCTCATGACAACTCTGCAAATTCAGTATTACTATTCCAATTTTACACAGAAAGAAACTAAATCATCCTCAAAAATCTAACTTTTCATTTTAATTTGCCTAAGGTTACACAGCCAGTGGAGCAGTAAAACTGATATTTGAACACAAGCTGACTTATTCCAAAGACTGCTCTTTTCCTCTATATCATATTGCCTCCCCTAAACTATATTACATTTATTAATATATATATATATATATATATATATATATATATATATATATACACTTACATGAACATTATCCTATTTGTATTGCATTGCTTTTTTCCCAAATATTTTATTGAGATGTCAGGTAGTTAATAATAAGAACCCCAAAAGTATGTATTAAAGAAAATTCCAGAATGTTTTTTCCAAGTTGGCCTTAAATCCAATCTTCCTTATTCTAAATTTTGATCTAGGAGAAGTTGTTTCTGGCAGAGAAAGATAAAATGAAATGGCAGTTCTGCACTTCCTGTGTCAAGTCAAGTGTTTTAGTATTAAAGGAAGTTTAATCTCCAACAGACTCAGGATTGAGCGTTTTATCCTCTTTTCATTATAAACCAAAGTTTTAGAGTCACTAGAAAACAGTCAGAAGAAATATAATGAATTTTAAATAAAACAAAGGACAGCAATGGTTCCTGAGTGGGAAGACACTTCAGCAATAATCTAGTAGTCCAACACTTATTTTACAGACGAGACAACCAAAAGCCAGAAAAGTGAACAGCTGTCCAGGGCCCCTCGTGACTAACCCAACTTTCCTGCTGCTCAGTTCAGCACTCTGTCTACTCAGTGAGGCTTCCTCTTAAACTGAACTCATCATTCCAAGAATATCCTCTCCTTCCACTTGCACAGCTCTTCCTGATCCTCTATTCTTTTCCTAGGATCACTGTTCCTTAGCCACTCAGGATACTTCGGAGCAGTCTTGGACAAATAGTTATTTTACATCCTCTTTATCCTACATTTAATAGAAAGACAAATCCTACTGCTTATATTTATACTTTCTTTTCTATTCTTACTGCCACCACACTGGATGGCAACTTCCAACAGGAGGAGAATAGTTTATTAATAATGATTATTAGCAATATGGTCTATTATTAGTCATTTAAAAATACAATGATGAAGACTATAACGAAACATGGAAAAATGGGTGTCATAATTAAGAAAAAAATGAAATGCATATTATGACTGCAGTTATTTAGAATAGTTACGCATGTAGTCAACACAGAAAATACATATGGAAATTTAAAAAACAGTATTTAAATTTAAAAACAGTAGTTATCTGGTGGTTTTACGGTGGGTCTTTAAAAAATAATTTTAAAAAGCAATAACCTTAACAAAAGCTATATTGGTAGGCTGAAATAGTTTTCATTTCGTGCTTTTTGGAGCTTGTAAACTTATGCAACATTAAACAAGGATCCTGAAGGGCAGAGTCTCTGTTCTATCTTTGCAAATATTCTGTAAATCTAAATTATTTCAAAATAAAAAGTTTTAAAAACTAAAAAAATTCTTAAAATGACCAATATTTTTAACAACAAAAAAAGGCTCTCTTAAAAAATAGCCACATTATAGCATACTCAAATACTGATGACATTTAATTTCAAATGACATTTTTTTCAGTATTCCATACTTACAAAATTGAATACGTAAACAGTCAAAGCCAAGGACTTGTTCAAAGAAGCAAGTTCTACATGTTGTAACATCATTATATACAGTCATATTTCTAATACCGTTAGTCTCATGCATGTTGTTTACTGAAATATTTAAACATTTATTAAATGATCTAAGGGCTCTCAAAATCCCTGAATCATTTTTAAATTTTTTGTGTTGACTATTTTTTTAAACAGCATTCATTCATTCAGCAAATACTGAGTGTGTAACATGAACTAGGCACTAGACTTCCATGTGCTGAGGACACAGCAAATGAATAAAGCAAACAAAATCCCTGCCTTTCTATTCTAGAGGAAGAAGGCAGAAAAAAAACAGGAAAAGTAAGTAAAATATATGGGATGGTAGACGGTAACGGGGCTTATAAGAACCAAAGGAGGAAGAATTGGGGTGGAGTATGGGAAATTTGTAATTTCAGACTGAGAGGTAAAAGAGAGCCTCACTAAGCTGACATTTGAGTAAAAAAACCCAAATTGATGAGGTAACGGGTTATGCAGATAACAGAGAAAGTGTGTTACAGGCCGAGAGAACAGTCAGTTCAAATCCTCTGAAGCAAGAACTTGCCTGGCATGTTCCAAGAACAGCAAACAAGCCAATATGACCAGAGCGAGTGAGTGAGGGGAGAAAAGTAGTTGAGGTCCTGGAATAACAAGGGCCTAGAGGACAGAGCCAGATAGGCTATTTCTTGGACTTTGGCTTTTATTCCGACTGAGATGAGAAAGAAGTCAATGGAGGATTTTCACCCAGGGAGTGACATAACATGACTAATATTTTAATACAATTACTACTCTACCTGCCGTATTAAGAATGGACCAAAGTAAATCAAGGGCAGAAACAGGAAGACCAGTTATAGGAGACTTTTGCAATAATAATAATAACAGAGGCAAGACATTAAGGTGACTTGGCTCAGAGATGTAGCCGTGGAAATGGCGATCAGTGACTGGATTTTGGATACATTTTAAGAGTCCAGACAAGAGACTATGGTGACAGAGTTGTGGGGAATTATCAGATGCGAGGTGGAAAGAAAGCCAGGAATCAAGGATGACACCAAGGCTGATCACCAGCATGCAGCTGCTATTTATTGAGATGAGGAAAATTCAGAAGGAAGTTTAGGTCGGGGGAAGATAAGGAGTTTAGTTTACTAAGTTACATTCTGAGAACACGAAATGACTTCTGCTCATCAGCAAATGGATGGTCATCTAAAGCCACGGCACTGGATAAGCTCCCCAAGAGAGTAAATGTGAACAGAAAGGAGGTCCAAATTCTAAATGTTGGAGCATTGAGAGGTTGGAGAAGAGAGCAGGAATCAGCAAAGGAGACTGAAAGTAGCAGCCGGAGAGGTAGCAGGAAAAATTAGAAGGGCGTAGTATCTGAAAGCCAAAAAAAGAAAGTGTTCAATGCTGCTTCCAGATCAAGTAAGAAGAGGACTGAGAAATGGCCAGCATGGTGGTCAGTAAGAAGGGCAATTTTCTTGGAGTGGCAGGGGTTACAGAAACAGAATTCAGAAAGCATGAACAACTCTTTCAAAGACATTAGCTGTAAATGGAAAGACATAGCGCAGTAACTGGAGGGAGAACTGGGAACAAGAAGGTTTTTTAAGACAGGAGAAAAAAGTCAGCATTATTTGCATGTTGATAGAAAAGATCTAGTAGTGAAGGAAAAATTAATGATGCAGGAGGAATCAGAATTGCCCCAATTTTTTGAGACTCACTAATTATGACATATAATAATTCTCCACTAATAAGAGTATTTCAATATCTGAAACTTAGAATCCCAGTATCTCATACATTAATAACATAATAGAAGAAGTCAAAAACCTATTAAACAGTTCCAAAAATAAGTATAAACGTTGAATAAACCAATGAATAATGTACTTTTCAGCAAGTGCCTTGCCCAACACTTTATCAGTTAAATGTATATTTCCTTTTGCCTTTATACAATACATTTGCTTTAGGTAAGTAGTATCTCTAAAAGTAAAGATTATATTTTTATATTAAATATAAAGCTTATATTTTAATACTTATCAATTGATCGGTATTGTGGTTGCTGCATTATACATTCATGAAGAACAAAATCTACTTTTATAGTCACATACTTCTTTGAATTGGATCATGAAGTCCACAATTTTTTCATATACTTCCAACTCCAGAATTTAGAAAGCTGAACTATTAGCTGAATACCCAGTATGGAAAAAGATCTAATACAACTTAGAAAAGTTGTATCTAATCAACTTTGCTAGAATTATACAAATATATATATATTTGCAAATATATATTGCAACTTCAAAAGTATCCATCTACAAGTAACATATCCCTTGTAAAATAACACACGTATTTGGGAAAGCTTAAAAATTCAACTACTTTAAACCAAAGGCTGGCAAAAAAGACAAGGGCCAGACGGTGAGTACTTTAGGCTTCATGGGTCACAGATGATCTGTTACATCTTCCTCTCCTTCTTTGTTAGAATCCTAATCCCTTACAATCCTTTTTCGTTTTTTTTTTCACAATTTTAAAATGTAAAAACAATTCTGAGCCTGTAGGTCATATAAAAACAGGAAGAGGACTAGATTTGGCCCACGGGCTATGATTTTTCTACTCCTGCTTTAAACAGTTGGATAAAAGATTAAACATGATTCAGATGAGTATACTTCAGCATTAAAGTTCAACATTTACTTAAATGTTTTATATTCTGTATAAAGGAGATATACGTTTGTCCAAAATAGGAAGAAATTTCTTGAAATAGCACACGCAGCAATATGCCTGTATCTAAAAAAACCAATTTAGTTGTCCTTCTACTGAAAGGACTTTTACGGAATTCATGAAATAGCCACTATCTCTGGCCACTATCTCATAATCAATCCAATTGTTATACTTCAGGATTATCTCTTAAATATTGTACCAGTAAACAGTGAGAGAAGAGAAAAGCATTATAACATTTAATATGTTCTCATTTTCCTATTTTTATTTCCTATATTAAAAAAATATATACATAAAGGAGGCAATGGACTCTTCTTCCAGAAAAGACATACATCCAACTTTTATCTTAATTTCAGAGAGATCCAGACTCCCTGAGGCTGATCCACAGATCTCAGGTGAACATTCTCTAAACTTAAAAGCGCAATCACTTCCCTCCTTCAGGTTATTTCACATTAGGTTTCTAAAAAGATAAAAATCTAAATAATTATCACAAAATAAAAAAAAGTAAATAATTACCACATGATGACAAGTAAAGTAAAATAGTAGTTACAGGTCATCTAAAAATCAAGACAATAATCCATGTTCTTACGGCTGGTGACTTTTTGAGTAATTCAAAGCTTTAAGCAGCTTTGGTCAGTCCTTACTGAAACCCTTCTCTCTCCCCACTCCAGCTTGTGCCTTCTGCTGCCGTCTGGCCAGTTTCTCACTGTGCCCAATACATGCCATGTTTTCTTCTGCATCTGTTCTCATGATGGTACCCTTGCCTGCAAGGCTCTTGCCACACCTATTCAAATCCTACCCATCCATCAAGATCCAAATTAAATTTCACCATCTCCATCATTTCTTCTACATATCATAGCTGATAACTTCTTTCCCTTGGATTCATTGCTATTTCAACACTATTCAATCACTTAATCCTGTAATAATATGTATTATCACACTGCTTTTGTATGTTCTGAGTCTCCCAACTATTGTATCAGTAACAAAAAGCAGAAATACCTCTTTGCATCATCATCTTAGTCTATAACACTATTATAAATATGAGATATATTTCATAAGTATATGTTAAACAAATGAATTGACTTTAGTGGCTTCTGAAAGTACTGGTTTGATTTTACTATGTAAATGCTGATTATACGTAGAAATTTGAAAAAAAAAAAAACAAAAACCCAAAACTCAACAAAATGAAATGGAGCATTTATTTTAAAAACTTTACTACCTGAGAAGTGACAGAGCCTAAAGCTAGGTAAAACTCTATCAACTGAAAATCATGATCATGATTGCTTAGTTTGTTTCTCATGGACATGACTTCAGTTCAACTTTTGTGGTCTAAATATAGCCCCGAATCATAACAGATTGGTGTAAACTGGGTAAACTGCTAAGTTTGCTCAGCATTCCACTGTGTCCTAGACATTTGTTTTATTCAGTGCTATAAGTCCTATTCTTCTTCCCCCAGAATTTCCCAAGGGTACAACCAGTCTTACGCAGCATCGGATGGCAGGCACAGTTCCTTGCTGACAGTTCCCATCCCCGCTTTGGCATTATATCCCTTTAAAATCAGCTTCCATCCAGCTCTCTGACACCCAGGGCTCTCCTTGTGACTCCCTGTCTAGGCTTGTGCTCAGGTTGCAGGTCTTAACCCATTCTTAGCTTTTTTCCTTTCCCCCAATAAAATTTAATGAACATTTATTTCAGTCACTTTAAAAGTCTTTCCAAGTAGCCAGGTCAATCGTTTCATATAAATAAACTCATTTTAAGGTGTGATTATTGTGCTAATTTAAGGGAAGACTATAACGGAAACACAATTTTTAAAGTATGAAGGCATGACAACGCCTTTCATATCACGTATATGGGAAGATGCAACTCTGCTTGCATATTAAGGTAGTACTACTTTAGGGAAAGTAAACAATACACATATATACAAAAGAAAAAACACAAGATGTGACAAAACAACTCTCACAAACATTTAGAAAATTTCTCTCATGAGATTTAGAGGTAAAAACAGATAGTGAGGAGAAAGGCAAGATTTACAACTTTCCACATATAGAAGAGCTCTGTTAGCACACTGTTACTAATGAATGTAAAGTCACGCATTCATTAGTTAATAAACAGTTATTTAGTTGTGTAAAACAGACCTGTGCCACGTTTCACAGGTACCTCAGATATATCAGATACTGAATTCATTATCCCCCTCTATCACTAAAATTCAAACAATCCATTCCTCTCCAGTGTTTGGACTTAATAAAGGGCATCACCGTGCACTCTGCCCAAGCCAGAAACTTATGAGTTATCCTTGGTGTCTCTGTATTCCTTATTCCCTCATCTAATTAATCCCCATGCTCTACAAATACTAACTCATAAATCTCTCTGTAATATTCCCACTTCTCTTCATCCTCATGTCACCACACTATCTCAAACCCCATTATCTCTCTTCCAGACTTACTGTGAAGCTTACTGACTTCATATCTTTCTATCCTTCATAGGGCAGATGTGGCAATCTCATAAAAATGCAAATCTGGTGGTACATTTATATGATGGAACATTATACAGCCATGAGAATGATCAGCAACCACACTCAATAATATGGATGAATCTCAAAATCATAATTTGTGTCTGGCTTCTTTCACTTAAATGAGCATATGGCAGGTAGTTGTGGCAAAGTTTCAAAGTCTATCTACTGCAGTAAAAACAGTATAACTGCTAAAAGAGTTTTTGATACACAAACTGAAAGGAAATAAGAATTAAATGCTAAATTGTTTATAAACAGAAAGACATAAGCCATGCATGTAGGCATACAGAGAGAAGTCACTTTTAATGGTTCTTAAGTTTATTTAAAAATTCTATTTTAAACAATAATCTATGGTGATAAAATTCTGAAATAAAATTGATCATAGGGGCTGGCCCTGTGGCCCAGTAGGTAAGTTTGGTGCGCTCTGCTTTGGTGGCCTGGTTTCGGTTCCCAGGCACAGGCCTATATCACTTGTTGGTAGCCATGCTGTGGCAGAGACTCACATACAAACCAGGGGAAGACTGGCATGGATGTTAGCTCAGGGTGACTCTTCCTCAGCAAAAAAAAAAAAAAAAAATACTGATCATAAATACATTTCTATTCATCTACATTCAGATGACATATTATTTTTAATCTGCCATGAAAACCAAGGGTCCACCACTGATTTAGTGAATTGAGTGAGTAGGTCATTAATTGTTTCAGTTTCTTTGAATGCAAAGAGGATATTTAACATCTACCTCAACTTACAAAAACACTATAAATATCTGCAAATGTCCCTAGGAAGAATTTAAGCTTTTCTATTTCAAACATAAAATAATTTGATGAATAAAAAGTAAAAATATAACTTTTTATTTGTTTGAATTACCCATGGAAAGTTAACATAGGTAGCCTATTTAGTGGCATTTGTAAACTGTTGTTCCTGGAAAAAAACAAAATGTGGCTCACTTAAAACGTTACCTTCCATAAAGACAGAAGAGCATGAGTGATAATCACCTTGAGGGATAATACCCAAAGGGGAAAAAAAACAAAACTGGAACTTATTTTGGAAATCAATGCCATTTTCCATAATGAACTTTACACTATACATTTTAGAACACTGAAGTATAATTAAATTTAAATTAAAAACATACGTACTGTCCAAAGTTGTCTTACTTTTATCTATTCCTTTTGGGAAATAATTGCTTTCTATGTATCATCTCACAAGTTTCTTTTTATTCTGACATTCAATTAATGGTATAAATTTATTAAATCTTGAATTAGGCAGATTTTATTGGTTAGCACCAGGAAAAGAAAAAAAAGATATTGGCTTTATTTCGAGAAAGAAGTATTAGTTTCCTTAATTAATATAGAACTAGCTTACTTACCATTTCTAAAGTACTACTGTAATATTAAAAGAATCTCACGATAAAAAAGAATGACCTTAAAATACTCCATCACCGAAAAACAACCTGAAGCATGTATAGTTTACTATAGAATTTCTTTAACTAAGGTTCAGAACCAGAAGGAGTCCCAACAATGCTCAGTGTGATGTTTATTAAGGCAATTAACTGCTTTTTTAATACTCTGGAAATAAGATAAAATAATATTATTCACGTATTTTCCTGACTTTTAGTTACTCTTTTTGGAGAAAAGGATTTGAAAAGAGCAAAATAGGATTTAAATTACAACAGTTCATTTTTTCTTTAATCCCTCTTCAAAAGTTTATCACATAGTCTCATACTTTATTGAGGGGCCATTCTTATTAACAACTGGTAAAGACTCCAGTCAAAGGGTAGAACAGAAGAAACCGTTAGCTAATTAACTCCTCCCATTTAGGCTGGTATTCTGAAGTTCAATTAATTCACATTAAAGCTTTTTCCTTCTAAAAACAGGTATAATGTTTTTTAGAAATAAACTTTAATTTTTACAAGTATTAAATTTCAAATGAATGAAGGCAAGAAACTTAGATTCTTTGAACCTCAGTTTCTTTATCAGTAAAGTAATGACGTTAGACTAGATCAGTGGTTAGTAACCAAATTTTTTGTTACAAAACCCTTCAAGAATATGATGAAAATTATGGACACTCTTCTCAGCAAAAAACACAAACATAAAAGATTCGAGATTTACGGATATATTTATATTTATATCTTCAGGGGATTCACAGGTCCTCCAAAGCTCATCCAAATTTCAGTGGGTAAAAAGGGGGCTAAATTATATTTAAGGTATTTTGGAGCTTTAAATTTTGGTTTCGGAAATAAGGTTAAAGGCTTTAAAGAAAAGGAAGTCAGTCTTAAGAATGAAAGTGAAAACCCAAACACAATTAATTTTCTCATTGTTGTTAGAGATATTAGCTTGAAAAGACTGAATGCCTCGTCTATATACAGATGAAGGTGTTAATGTGACAAAATAATGCATACCTCAGACATTCAAAGTCAGGCAAGACAAGACTCTTACATAACCTAGGCCACTGCTACACGTGGACATGCGTAATATTCACGGCTCTCAAACGACAATTAGTTGTCTCCTCCCAACCCCACCACCACGACCAGATTCAAGTCCTCCTTAGATTGAGGAAGAAAAATATTATATAATACAGGCTACACACAAGATCTTTTAGGAGATTGTTTTGGGGGAAGGGGAATACTTTCAGATCCTTAAATTTCTTATTTAAAAATAGCTGTTGGATTACTGGGAAATAAAACCAACTTACCTGTAATTCTTGTTCTCTGAAGGAAATGCAGTAATTATAAACATATCCACACTCTTGGGTACATTCTCCTAAGCATGAATGGATTTGGAATGCGCCATAGCTTAAACTGAACTGCTAAACTGCCAAACCGCACCGGCAGCTGGATCTACCTGCCTAGCTGGTAATGAAGCGGAACTGTCACCTAAGTCATTCACCTCGTGAAGGCAAGCGTTCCCTCTGAGAGGGAGTGTGGAGCTGGTGTAATTACTGTCCTTAGAGAACACGAATTATAAATGGTCTCTTCTTTAGAGCTTAAGGGGGATAGATCCACTACTAATGAAGTTTTTACATACTTCAAAAATGGTACTAATATTCAAACATTAAAAATTGTTAAAGAATAAGAATGGAAAGCTGTTCCTCTGTAAAAGAAGCCCTTGGGGGAACCTGGAATAAGAACTGACTGGTTGGTGACTGGGTCAGGATCCAATGGTCAACCAGAGAAGTGAACTACAAGTACTTGAATACTTGTAATGTAAAGTAAGCCTTATCCTGGCTTTTAGCAACCTAATATTTTGTGTTAATGCTTGCCAACTTGAGAGTTATGTGACAGCTGCAGTGGTAGCCAACGGGAGGAAAATAACTTGAAACAGCCAGGACCCTAAAACCTGCTGGGATTATCACCAAGGGTGAACTGTTTTTCATAAGATGTGATACAAGTAACATGCTGTTAGACAATTTATATTTTATAAACTCAAATTACTAATAATTCAATTTATAAAGTTTCATAAATCTTATAGCTTAATGTAGTGATTTAGATTTAAAATGTTTAAATATGTAATGACTGTGTCCTTGTCATTTAAGCCCCTCTTCTGTCTTAAACATCTCAGAGATTTAGGAAGAAATGGGCTACAGATAGTTTCTGGATTGCACACTGATTTTCAAAGGGTTATCAAAGTCCTCTGCAGAGAAAGAGATTCTCTATCCTCTCATCCTGCAAGTTTCTCAGCAGCATGATGATGCCTTCCACTCAGTTGAGCCAGGGCAGGATTGCCAGATAAAATACAGGACACTCAGTTAAAGTTGCATTTCAGGTAAACAATTTTTCATAAGTATGTCCCAAATATAGCATGGGATATAATTACACTGAACAATTATTTATTCACCTGAAATTCATATTAAACTGGGCATCCTGTTTTGTTTTTGTCTTCTGCTAAATCTGGAAATTCTAAACCAGGGGAGCTCAATGAACCTCAGCATGGACGACGCTAAAATGGAAGCTCCACTCTTGGTCTAGATCTGCACTGTCTAATATGGGAGCCACTAGCCACATGTGACTACCGAGTACTTGACATGTGGCTAGTCCAATACAAAATGTTCTCTAACTATAAAATACACACCAGATTTTGAAAGCTTACTATGAAAAAAAGTAAAACATCTCATAAATGTTTATAGTGGGTACATGTTGTAATAACATTTGAGATATATTAGGTTATATAAAATGTAATTAAAATTAATTTTGTCTGTTTCTTCTTCCTTTTTTAATGTGGTACCAAAAACACCCCTTAAAATTACGTATGAAGCCTGTCTTTGTGGCTTGCATTATAATTTTACTGAACAGTCCTGGTCTAGATGGCTCCAAGGAGAGGACTGGGCTAGAAGTGCCTTGTGGTTCCTTCTCTAAAAAGTCAACATTGGTAAACACAGGGCTGCCTCTCTCACCTCCCTCTAGCTATTAGAGTAGGCAGGGAGCATTGATCATAGCAGCAAAACGAAATTTGTAGTAGGGACTGTTTCCATGGATTGTCTGTGTCCCTTTAAAAACAAAAACAAGACATACAGCATACAAATACTTATGAAAGACAAATCAGAAACTTGATCTTTGACAAATCATTCTTACTATATTCAGAAGAACAAACACTACTATGTATATATGTGTATGTATATATAGAAATAAAATCTTCTCCCAGATCCTAGTTCCAATGGAAGAATCTCTCAGTACCATTATGTTGGGTTTTCACTCCTGTATATTATCAAAATCATAGAACAACAGTTTATTTTGTTGCCTAATATGAATTGAGGTGATATAAGTTATTAATAACAAGTATTGGGAAAATATATTATTTATTTATTTGTTGCTGAGGAAGATTCACCCTGAGCTAACATCTGTGCCAATCTTCCTCTATTTTGTATGTGGGATGCTGCCACAGCATGGCCACTGACATGGTGTAGGTCCACGCCTAGGAACTGAACATGGGCCGGTGAAGCGGAGTACGCTGAACCACGAGACCATGGGGCTGCCCCCAAAAGATCTTATTTTTGATACTCTAGCTACCGAAGACAAGATCTCAGTTGTCCCCACTTTTATATATTCATGCTACATAACTGATTTGAAATTAGAACACTAGTTCTAGAATGGTGAAGTAAATTTTCTTTTTACAAAATACATTGTTAATTCTATTGTACGACAAAGCTCATTTTTAAAAAGACGAGGAGTTTTTTAGGTTAAAAAAACTTCAGTTATAATAAAATTTTAGTTTAGCTAAGAAATAATAACTTGTTTAGTTGTTCTTACATCCCACTTTACATTTTTAGTAGGTTTGGCCTTTAATTCAAATTTTCCTCTCAACTGGTGCAAAGAGTTATTAACGCATTCATCCGTTATGTTCCATGCTATTATAAAGGTTAAAACTATTTAATATACTCACAAATGAGAATTCAAAGAAAATTATATAGAGAGATTATCTTGAATTACTCAGTAGTCTAATCTCTATTTCTTCACTAACATAACCTATATCATATCTACTTTGAAGATCTAAATCTTTTAAAGTTGCCTGCAGTTACAATAAGCAAGACTAGTTCTAACTCCTCAACTATTTACATACAAAAAAGTAAACTGGTTCCCAAGGTTTTTTCAAAAAAAGGTCTAACTTGTATTTTTTCTCTTTCTATCAGCAAAGACAAAGGTTGTTTTTCCTTCTTAATCTCTTTTATTATACACATATAGCAAGAACAATTGTTTTGAAAAGAGAATAAAATTCACCATAAGATAAGGCTACTAGATTTCTCTCCAATTTCATGGTTCATGAGAAGTTCCCATTTTGCAGAACTAAAGTTCCCAAGATCACTTTAGGAGCTTGAAGAAGAAAGTAGGAATGAAACTGGAGATGGAAGGGTTTAATTCCCTCATCAGTACCCTAAGCCCTCACTGTCCACATCGCAGCATCCTGCTGATTACCATCTGAAAGGTTTTGTTACATACTTAGTCTCTTGGTGGCAGCCAAAGTTAATCTTATCTAATACTAACCTACTTTTAATCTTGATGACATTCTCAAAATCAACATGCCCCTGTTCTTCTTCATAGTCAATGAATGATACCTAAATGACAATTTACTTTAGGATTGGTCGTTTGGAGAGGTGTCAATAAATTATGCAAGAGAACAATAAGGTCTTCTGATGTTAGAGTTTAGAAGCAAAGCTGAGACATTAATTTATTTACCCTTCATAAGGTTTCCCTGGTGGAACTAACGTACATATTCTTCATTTCCTGAAAACAGGAAAAAGTTGTGGATAGGAAAAAAACTGCTGACTTTAAGTGATATTTTTTTCAACTAGGATCTGACAAGAAATTTTATGATCATATGCCTACTAAAGATTAAGAAGGCCTTGCTTCCATACTATCTGAAGCCTAATACAGATTTAAAAATGGTTTGAGGGACATTCTCTGAAGTAAAAGTAAGAGACAACTTCAAAAATATCTTGAAAAGCAATTCTTCAAAGCTGGTTTTATCAACTTAAGGTATTAAGTCACCAGACTGCTTAAATGCTGTCATTGTTTCAAAATTCTTGAACACAAATCTCAAGACATCCAAGAAGAGTTCTTGATGAGGGATCAATCACAGCAGTTATTAAACTGATTTAGATGTGGACTGAACTGGAAGACAAGGTTTACTAACTAGGATTTAAAAACAAAACAAAACAAAAAACACCTGTACTGCTCTAGGTCAAGCTTCACTTCTAAACGACAGAAACCATCTCTTGATGGATGTGTGTGATATCCTGCCCACAAGTGACTGCCTAGGCCATTTTTCTATGAGAAAGTCTGGTGGTCTCAAACTCTGAATGGAGCATTCCAAAACCAGTCCTGCATCAGGAGTCTGGGCCCAGGAGCGTGCACTCACTACATAGTGCTTACCTTTAGAGAACAAGGTGGCTGACACAAACTGATAAGTTCTCACACCCCACACCTCCAAGAACACTGAAAAAGATCTGCAGATCTTTCCTGGTGCAGGAGGGACCTCTTTTTAATCTTCTTTGGTGGAAGTTTAAGATTTTCCTGAAGGACGAGAGAAGAGTAAAATATTATACTGAGATCACACCACTTGGTTCAAGTTTATTCATACTAAAAAATGTAGCTTCTGAAGAAAATAAATTAGATAAAATCAGTATTCCAAAAATCACACTTTTCTTTAAAAAAAAAAAGTATCTTCTCCAAAGACTACTGAATGATTCAAATATTACTCCTTAAAACCAAAACCTTAAGTGACTAGTTCAACTTTTACCCCAGCACTGAACTATCAGTTGGGAAGTTGAGAAAAATATGGAAAAATTCTTGGTTGCCAAATGATGATAGTTGTAAATTCCATTTTTAAAAAATTAGTAAAGCTAAACTCATTGTAAAGCAATGACTTTATCAACGCCAGAAGAAATTCTGTCCTGCCTCTATACTTCCAAATAACGACATATGCATTTCCTGACAACTGATAGAAAAGCAGCCCTTTGAGTTGTGTTAAATGTCAGAGATCATATATGAAGAAGTCTACAAGTACATACTCTCTCTGAGGAAAAGGATTTTTTAATACTGATTTTCTGCAGAGCCTTAAATAGTTTCCAGTGCATAGTAAGCAATGAAAAAATATTTGATAAATAGAAAGAATATTAACTAGTCAACATTCTCAAGGTTGAAACTTGTATAAACTGAAAGAATTAGAAGCCCTCAAATGTTCTGAGGAGTTTGAAAATGTTACATAAAATTAATATTAACAATATCGACCTCTAATCATGTATTAAATAACTTAGGAATATAATGTTTTTAAAGTGCTATATCGGTGAGAAAATGCTATAAAGATATTATTACAACACAAACTCCTGAAAAGAAATGGAATACTTTGTTAAGATCAGGAAATCATATACTGTATCTTAAAAATATATTACCAAATATAAGAATAAAAGTATTAATATGGATAAAAAGTAACATGTCTTAATATTTTAGTATTATTTTTCATCTTTTTGAAGAGTAGGTCTACATAAACCAAGTGATAATATGGTTATCTGTATCTATAATTCTGTCTAAGTAAATTATTATCATAATATTACACTGAAATCAGAAGATGCCGTTCTATCAGTTAGGTTTTCATATGTATTTTAAGCAAATATGTACATTTTGTTCAGTCTTAAAAAACACAAAATTTAAACAAGAAATGCTGAATACTATTGTTTTTCTGTAACATACAGACTATTACTAAAAAGAAAAAGTGATTTCCTTCAAGTGTTTTCCAACTCTTTGCAAATTTAATAAATTAGAGAGAAAAAGAAGAAATGCTAAAATCAGTGACAGATAAATCAATCATATTGATAAAGGAATTAATATGTATGTGTTTTTAAATCCAAAATGCAAGGCCACTAGAATCAGAAGAAAGAACTATTACAAAGTACTTGATTCCGCTTGACCCCAAATTCCACAGACGTGGAACTAGTCCTCAAAATAAACTGGACAGTGAATACGGAGCATTTTATTTCAGGGTATAGGCAACCATTTAATGTATAGCCAAAACTACGATAGGAAAACAGGCAGTAAATTTAGGACTTACGCTTACTCCAAATCATTAAAACAATGCTTTAGCTGATAGATTATGCCTTGATTACAGTAGTAAAAAGCTTTTTACATTTCACAAATAACTGTATCAGGAAATCAGGCTTAAATGTGAAAAAAGGACGATTTAAAAAAAAAACTTTAGAAGCTCACTTAATTTAGAACCATTTTCCTGTTTTGGACATCTTGCAAACCTTTGAAACTAACTTTGGGTGGAAGGAGTGAAAATAGTTACAAAGAACTAAGAGTAACAATATGTCAAAGGAGCCAAAAGGGGTAAAGGAAAATACAAAGTTGAAATTTTGCTGAATGGAAAAGATTCCGCTAGCTGCTTGAATCTCCCAGGCCCAGGAGGGTGAAGAGAGGAAACAAGTTCTCCAGATAGAGACCCTGACTAGGAACTCCTTTCAAGTCCTGATTCACACTGGTGGATAATGGATCTTTTGCCTCATTTCCACTAGCAGGAAAGATGAAGTCTAAGATTAGTACATTCAGTGATTTAATGTTCAATTTTTAATTTCAATTGCAAGTACAGATTATTAAGCTATACTACCAACTAATTTAAGCTCCTTACGAAACTGCCCTGAGCAATCTACGTTCTCTGTTTCATCTTGACAAAGGTTTCTCATACTGTCTGTAGTGAAAGACCACATTGTGACCCATGCTCTTGGACGACTGCTCAGAACGAATACTCAGCTCAGACTACACAGACCTCTCCAGGCAGCTTTGTTAATAAACAGACCAGTCTACCCTTCGATGAGATAACAGAGCTGATGCTCTGGGATGACAGAAATCTCACATTGCTATGGAAGTTTCTAAACAAGTACCCAAATCGACAGTAAGCATTTAGTCATGGACTAATATAACCAGCACTAGTCCACTGCCCATACTTTATGGAGTGTTACAAGCGTAGGGTCTTATAATATTGTTCCTTACACGTTTTTACTGAATCCAATTTTCAGTTTTAATTCATTTGTGCCCTTAGAAATTACTAATAAATCATCAATGACTTGTTCCAGTATATTCCTTTTATCAGTTCTCTCTGCAGCACTCTACAATAGAATTTTTGGCAGTGGTAGAAATGTTCTATATCCGTTCTGTCCAAATGGTAAACATTAGCCATGTGTGGCTATGAGCACTTGAAAGGTGGTGAGTGTGACAGACAGACTGCATTTTAAATTTTACTAAATTTAAATTAAAATTGCCACATGGGGCTATTGGCCACCATATCGAACAGCACAGTGCTGGAGTGCTGGATTACTTTCACTTATCTGTTAATGAGCATTCTTAAAAAATCACCCATTTCCTTTGATCCTAACACAAATATTTTAATTGTGAATATCACTTTCCATATGTATATATAGGTATTTACATACTTGTAATCATGACATATAAACTTACTATTTTCACTTACACCTAACACTTCATATTTCCAGAACTGTGCTAATACCGTGGCCACTAGCCCCACATGAGTATTTACATTTAAATAATGTTAAGTAAAATAAAAAATTCAGTTCCTCAGTTGCCTGACCCACATTTCAAGCGCTCAGTAGCCACATGTGGCTAATGGCTACCACACTGGACAGTGCAAATTATAGAATCTTACCATCAACACAGAAAGTTCTGTTGGATAGCTGTTCTAGAGTCTTCAAAAACAACCATTTAAAGACAATATAATATTTTACATTAATGTTCTATAATTAGTCTCAACTTGGGCATCTTTCTATATATATGATTTATAATTAGCATATTTATTTCTGAAATTCCTACTAGTGAAATATCTGAACATTACTGTGACTCTCAGCATATACTCCTGTATTACTGGCCAAAAAAGTTTGGCTTCACTGCTTACCTTGTCAATATGAGATTTCTTCTAAAAAAATTTAGCTCCTTTAAATACAATGAAAAAACTGTATCTTAAAGTCATTTTAATTTGTAATTTTGTGATAAGTGCATGGGTAAATATCTTTCCTCACATTTCTTTACTGTTCATATTTCCTTATTTTCATATTCCTAATCTTCATATTTTTTCTCATTTCTATATCAGGATCTTGATGTCTAAATCTGTATATTCTGCGATATCTTTGTAACTTTTGATGCAAATATTTTCCACAATCTTCTGTGATTCATTTAATATTTCATACAAATTCTTTTAATTATAATACTTGTCTAAAATATTATAATCAAATATTCTATAATTAAATAATTAAATATCTAATTAAACATTCAAGGACATCTTTACTTTGGTAAGTTTTACTAATGCTTCAAATATGAGATGTAAAGGTATTTTCTATGCAATTTTTTAAATTCCTATGGTTGTATAAAATATGGATAAAACATTTTCTTGTCTAATCAGTCTCATAGTTATACCACTGAATACCACTACTTAATACCATTGAATGAATATCCTTTAAGTGGCCTCTCCTTTAGGAAAGAATATTTTATCATATGTAAGTTGTTGTATATAGATAGGACTAATTTTGGATTCCTCATAATGGATATGTTTTACAAGATGGAAAAAAGTTTACTGTTCAGAATTCCTCTTAATAAGGCAACTGTATTAACTTGGAAAGTGTGAGACTACAAGTGGGGCATGGATATGGACAGTAATGTTTTGGTCGAAGACTAAGAAAAAAATTTGCTGCTTATATCACCTGTTCAGAGTTTCTAAACTCACAAAATGCTAAATATTTGAAACTAGTAAAGGGCTGGTTTCACATCTGTATTGACACTGGCAGAAATCGGGGTGGCATGCAAGCAGAGGCAGAGAAATATGAGATGATAAGTCAGGCACAGGAATTCGCCTAAGTCACAGGATGAAGGACATTTCTCTTGACTCTCACTGACCAGGAAGTCAGGGGTTCCAGAAAAATTTATATCTAAATCTCCACAGGGCAGAGAGGTCTCTCCTGGTATCCAGATCACACACCTATACGTACGTCACTATCACTGTTTTAGACTGCTTTAAAAAGTTTCTGGGTGAGACTTCCCCTCATTGTAGAATCACTGTAAAATAAAATAAACCACTAAGAACTTTGAAAGTTAGAAGTAAACTTAAAAAAATCTATAAATCACTTTTAGTCATATAATTTGCCAATCTTCTCATGATTCAGAAATAGTTTCCCTCCATTTATTTGAATCTTCAAATGTTTTCAATATGTTAATGATTTCTTTCTAAAGGTCTAACACCTTTCTCAAATTTATTGCTAAGTATTATATTTTGTTTGTTACACTTCTGAGTAGGGTTTTGCCCCATTATATATTTTTCAGCTGGTATAGAGTATATCCAGGGCTTTACTAAATTTTTATTATTTATAAATGGTTTTAAAGCTAACTGCCACAGATTTTCCAAAACAATCATGTCATCTAAAAATGAAATATTTTGGTTTTATTTCTTCTTCTTCAGGTTTTGTTAATTAACAAATGGAATTAGCGGTGACTGTTAAATAACCTAATAATAAAAATGGTGATTGTTTTATTCTTGAATTTAAGTTTAAGACTCTAGCAATATGAAGTAATTCCTACTTCTATGCTACTGCTCTGCTAGATGACACTGTTCAGCTTGCTGACTTAATGAAGTATCCTGTTCCTTGAGGCTCAGCTTATCACCTGTGACTCATCACACAGCAGGGTATTTGACCACGGAGAACTGGGAAAAGTCCGCCAGCTCCTAGATGAGCAACACTGGATATGCTGTCTATATAAAGTTATCCTAATACTGACCGTGTCATGAAAATCAAATAAGAAATGTAGTTATTCTATAAAAACCCTACAATTACATGAGTACTTAAGTGCTATGTGTTCCTCACATCTAAAGTTAATCTTGGATATTAAATTAGATATTAAAGATATTTATGGTATTAAAAGCACCAGCTTTCTTTCTAGGATGAACTATTTCAGGGAAATCAAAAAGCCAAAGTAAATGAGGGAAACTTCTCCGTTATAGAAGAATTTCCACTAATAACTGTGGAAGGGGTGGCAGATTAAAAAATTCATTATCTTGCAAACCCTAATGATAGAACTGGTTCAGAGAACAATCTGAACAATGGATGAAACCATGAAGGAAAGGTTGATGGGAAACTCTCAACGGAGAGATTGGGCTGTCACCACTGACCCACTTGAGCATCACTGAGCGTGTGACAGCAGACCTTATATGCTCCTTGGTGTGAAGCAGCAGGAAGAAACAGCCCCCTGTATGAAGCATTCCTAGCCACCCTCCCCAACACCAAAATCAAAGCTTAACCTGAATAATTAGCATTTGGAGCTAACTTCTAATTTACAGGAAATTTAGATGTTAGAGGAATAAATTAACAGGGGAAGCCAATAGCAAAATCCAGAACGGGGGCTATTCTAGGGGAAAGCTCACCCAGTTTTTTAAATAAGTCATGAACAGAAGGGAAAGAAAGAGGAAGGGAAGAAGCAGGGGAGGAAGGAGGGAGGTAAATAGGTGGTGGGGAAGAAAAGACACTTGAATTATACAACAGTCCTAACAACCAAATGCAATATGGATCTTGTCTGGACTCTGAAGGAACCATCCATATGTAAAACGCCATTCTGAATCAAAAGCAGGGGAAACCGAATAGAGATATAACATCAGGTGATAAATAATTATTGTTAATTTTGGTCGATGTGATAAAGATATTATAGTTATATGAGAAAAATATCTTGTTTCCTAAGAGATGTAAAATTAAGAATGCAGGAGTAAAAAGATTTGATGTCTGGGATCTGCTTTAAAATAGTTGAGAAAAAAAGGAGAAAATAGATGAAGCAAATGTAGCAAAATTTTGCTACTTGTTGGATCTGGGTCATACATACAGGGAGTTTATTATACTAGTGTCTCTTCTTTTGTATATGTTTGAAGTTGTTCACAGTAATTTTTTTAAATTTAGGACCCTGGAACATCATCTATTAAGCCACATATATTCTAGCGTAAGTAAAAACAGAACTAGTATGTACTACTCTACTACACAGCAAACATTCACAACCTATATAAAGCAGAGATGCAAAAGATAGGACAGAATGCTCTGTGACTGGCACAGACATGTCCACATTTTAAAAGACCCATTTTAAAATTAAACTTAACATGCATATCTTGTTCCTCTGTATATGTATATTAGGAAAGAAAAAAATTTTGTGAATTCTAGTCCAACGATACTTTAGGAAGCAAAGTTTCAAAGAAATAAAATAATTTGTACCGCCAAAACAAAGAAGAGATATGACAGTTCGTAGGGCACACTGAACCAATGCAAAGCAAATTATTTCACTTTGCTATCTTAACTCCTTCATATCTCAATAAACTCATGCCGTATTCTGATTTTAATGGTACATATTACTTGGGTCTGCATTTTCAAAAACTGTCCCATGATTCAAATGACTCCTTACTTAACCAACTGATATTCTCTTCTGTGAATGATACTGATTGGTCTAAGTAATAGGTGGTAGTGTGTTACAGCCTCACTGTACTATAAAATAGTGTACTCAAGCATTCAAGTGAATGACAGATAGAAGTCTAACATCCATGGAGATATCTGGATTTATCTGCTCCTCTTAAAAATTTAAATGAGTTTCTAATGGGTAAAGTATATGGCAAAAATACATTTAAACCTGAAAGACTTCTCCATGCCCTTTGCATATTCCAGCACATGCAAGTCCACCGAAGGGCACCAGTCAGTCATCATTTCCCCCCTCCTCACTGAAAGTACCCTACAGCGTTAAGATGGGACTGTCTACTTGTCATGCTATTTTCACAGCAGTCAGAGAGGTTATTTTTGCTGGTTCTTTACTTCACTTTCACTGTATTAATGATTGCTTAATGATGTATAAGACTTTTTCTACATGATAACAGAGTAAGCAAATTCTCAAAAACAAAGTTATTTTTATGTTATTTTCTTATAAAATTCAATCTTACTTCATATGATTGCATGTTAATATTTCCTCCAAATAATTTGTAAATTTAAATAGTATCCTTGTCCAAAAAATGTTCAGATTCAATGCCCTTGTAACACTTTTAACATTTAAAATGTAGTAGCTCACAATATAGGTGTTCTTAAATCTTCTATTAAGCCTATAAAGGCATCTATTTTAACTCTGATTTTTTATATAAAAATTATTCTAATTATGACTATAGTAGCATCTAGTAGTTCAATAGGCATACCAACTAATTTCATATGGCGAGTAGATATATATAGCATTTTCCACTTAATATTCACTTGACTTGAAACCTACCAGGGCACAGACCTCCACCACACTGGTGCAGAACTGGATAAGATAGTGGTGCTTCAATTAGCAGCTCCCAAATACTTCTCTCTTCTTTAGTATGAGCGAACAGTGTTCAGTGAGATCATTTGGTAAAGCAAACCAACATATATGTATATATAAATCAGTCTTGTTTTCTTTTCCCTTAGAATGTTATAGTCTACTTTTTAATGAATTAGTAAATTAATGAGAACTGATGATCTATTTGCAAAACTAGATATGTACTACAGTGTTGCAAATGGCAGAGTTGGTAATGCTGCTGCAGCTATTTAAAACCGGGTCATGTAGAGTTAGTCCAAAGGTTTTAAAAAAAAACTTGGTGTCTGTTGAAAATACTTATTAGAAAAAAAATTTAACCACGTAACAAAGAAATCAGTTTGAAATTAGGCAAATTAAAACGGGTTTATAAAGAGTTAGTCCAAAGACACAAAAAAATACTTTGGTATCTGTTGAAAATGTTTAATAGGAAAAAAAACTTTAATCACATAACAAGGATATCAGTTTTAAATCAGGCAGACTAAAGAAATTCTACATTCCCCTTGTGAAAGAACAAAACATAATTTATATTGGAATATTTGAGAAGTCTTGAAATAGTATATGTGAAAATCAGTAATGTATTTTCACTTGAAGGCATCATGTAAAATATCCTGTAGAACATAATTCTTTTGGGGGGGGGGGGCGATGAAGAAGATTGGCCCTGAGCTAACATCTGTTGCCAATCTCCCTCTTTTCTTTTCCTCTCCCCGAAGCCCCAGTGCATAGTTGTATACCCTAGTTGTACGTCCTTCTAGTTCTTCTATGTGGGACACCAACTCAGCATGGCTTAATGAGCAGGATCCAAATTGGTGAACCCTGGGCCACCAAAGCGGGGTGTGCGAACTTAACCCCTACGCCACCAGGCTGGCCCCAGAACAGAATTCTTTACTCAGGATATTTAGACATTAAAAAACTGTATGAATTCTTAGCTTTTCATTTTAATTTGAAGTAATTATTTGGGATGTACATAAATGTGTACATATATATGCAAGCATATACACACACATACCTATGAGATACACACATATATATATATAATAAGGAGACTGAGATGCTAAGATGGCCTCATAATTTCAATAGGTTCATGTTTCTAAGATCCCTGCATTTTTTAGTGACAGAGCAGAAACTATATCTCAGATTTTCTGTTTCATGTCTGTGTTCTTTCCATGGTTCTAGTCTTTCTAGGGCCTAAGTAGAGTGATAGCATAATTTTTTTAGACTACCATGACACTATTATTAGTAAGTACTAGATAGCTAGTAAGTTTTCAATAGACAATTGTTGACCGATTCTATGCGAACTAGTTGTGGCCATGGGAAACCACATGTAGTATTCAAATAATTTTCTTTCATTTGGAATTTTACAATGAAAGAAATCTTTCTGTATTGCAAACAAAAATAAAGACACTTGATTATGAAATACCTATTTTAGATTTAATTCAAATATTTCATCTGAAAACAATTCATTAAAGTACTTACACTTATTACAATTAAATTGAATTAATCCACAAATATATAAATTCTCTTTTTACAAATGTAGACTTAAGCCACAGGATTACAGCTCAAAGAAAGTGTCAAATTAAATTTCACCCTGAAATTATTTTCCAATAAGAATTACTTAGCAAAAATTATTTAACTCTTAAGATATTTTGCTAGGATACCAAACTAAAAGATACAGTAAATGCCTACATAAAAAAAATATTTTTACAAATTTAAAAATATTTTCATAAATTATATATAGAAGTAGCTAATGTAATATATGACTATCTTAACAAGGAAACAATTTATTTCCTATTAAGTATCAAGTATTGCTATATATGATTAAATTTACAAATATTACAAATACAGTGCAGACTATTACAGGAAGGAATCCTTTGTTGAGATTTCTTCAGGGAAAAGAATATTTAATATCAACCTAGTCATTTCCTTCCCTAATTTTCTCTTATCTGGTTTAGGCTTATCTTCCAGGGAGTAAATAAGAGATGATCGTTGCTACTTCCTCTTCTAGATGAGAAGAATCAGTTCTATGATGCCTGGGATAGACTTAGTCTTGGGTTAAATGCTGAGATAATCTTGATCCTGGAGATGAAAACTATGGAGGCCACTGAGTGACTGCAATATTGCTGCTAGAGAGGGCCCAAAGCTTGGGTGAGAATTTCACCGGCATTTTGTTTAGCATTAATAAAGATAACAGCTCTTTGTAGTGTAAGATATTTATATCTGAAGCATCTTTCTGCAGTTATTTCAGTTGGCCCAACTCTGTGCATTAGCTAGGACATTTCTGACATGAGGAAATTATTATCACTATTGTTACTGTTGTTGCTAACTACAACAACACACGGAGTCCCCTCTGTAAGCACTTTCTATGGGCTAGGTACTGTTCTAGGCATTGTATATGTATCAAATAACAATTTTTTTATCACGCATGTACTTTTATCATCCCCATTGTACAGATGAGGAAACTGAAGCACAGAGGAGTTATACAACTTTCCCAAGATTGCAAAACTTGTGTCAGAGCTAATACTCAAACCCAGTCAGTATGACTCTAGAGCCAACTTATTAACCACACAGCTTGGAAATTTTTAATGTAAAACTGCTTCATACAATTTTATTAAATGATCTGTACAATGTATAACATACATGATTGGCATTATGAGTTTGTTCTGCTCATATTCACATTTCTTGATACTCAGAAACCTATCTTTTCATGGCGATTTTTTGCTTTAAATAAGCTATACAAAAAACAAGACTATTTCAGTCTCTACTAATTTCTAAGACCATTCTCTAAGAATTTGTGTCTAATTTATATGTTAGAATAGACAACCTCAGTTCATGAGGAAAGTAGACTGATTAAATTATTAGCATGCTACAGATCAATTCTCAAGGTATCCTTAAGAAAGGACTGCTTTGTTTTTATAATGTTACAAACCACTATACTTTATTGTGACTGTTGTTTAATGTCCTGACAGACTATAACTTGTCACATCAATGTTACTCATGACTAGGCCTCCACAGCCTAGGGCAGTGCCTGACACAGAGCAGGCTGTCAATAAGGATTTACAGAATGAATGAAAGAATGGGATGTGCTCTTTTACCTCTTAAGTTTAACAAAGATCCTACAGTAAGTAGTAGCTTAATATCGCTAGTAACATCTATTCCATATAAGATTTTATATATTTAATTATTATGAATATATTCAAATTTTCAAGCTGTATCACAAATTTCCTTCAAATAATCCCTGTAATTTATATCAAGCAAGAATTCCCTCTTTATAAACTTCAATCATAGATTCCTAAAAGAATGGATTTTGAAAGGCACTCCATTTTATTTTCTGCATTTAAAAGGTACTTCCTTATAGTGAACTGAAAACGTTCTTTTCCTTCCCACAACCTATAAACAATAAATTTATTAAAATTTTCCTTAATCAAACTTCCAATTCCATGCCATTGTTAATCACCATTTCTTCTGACAGTAGTAGCCCCAAATTTCAAAACAGAAGCCATTATATTACAACATACACGTCCAATGAGATACTGCATTGTTTGCTATACTGAAAAGTTATATAGTTAAAAATTGATGACTATTGGTGGACCTTTGTTTGCTTGGAAACAAGAATCATGTTTCATTCATTTCAGTAAAAGAAATGCTATGTATCACATTTCATCTGTGATGTTTACACATCTATGTGTTTTAAATATCTTTGTGTGGCTAAATGCCCAGTTCTCCAGCTGACATCATGAACCAATCAAAGCTAGCTGCATAGAACCAAAAAGAGCTGTCAAGGAAATGAAATGTCATGGCATGGCAAGACATGTTACCAGCAAGGAACATTTCCCTCAGGACACTCCTTCTGAGGGGTGGGGAGAATATCTCTCTCCCAGCACTGACAAGCGGAACTGCCTAGGTAACTGAGCTAAGAGCTTCAAATCAGAACACTTGAAAGTGAGGTTGGTGACCTCCTCCTGGGCCTATCTAGGAAAAACTAAATTTAAAAGTCCCTGTAGAGATTAAATTCAACGTAATAATTTTGAGGAAAAAGTTAACAATGGACTTAATTTGGATTTTTGCTATTTGAAAAAGACATTTATTTTCTATAAATAGCTTATATATTTTAGCAGTAAGTTAGGGAAAGGTCACTTTTATTATAAAAGTAGATTTTTTAAATTTTAGTTTCTGATTTTAGTTTCATATTAGATTGTATACTCTAATTCAATGTGTTTATATTATCAGCTGAATAAAGAAAAGCTAGATTTTGACGATAATTTTTTAAAATGTTGACAGATTTAACATACGAAAACTAACCATTATTTTTCAAACATCACTAGATGAGATTCTCTGTCCTACTGAAAACGTGTAAACATTTAGGCATCCAAATGCTCTACCATTTTATTTTCAAAAATTTAGTAAATATGTATGCTTTAGAATAAATTTATAAAAGAAAAATTTTACATTATTTTATTTCAAAAAGGGATAAAAGTTGATTGAGGAAACCATACTACCACTAAAAAAATGCATGTAACAACTCAATGATATAAAATGAGTGATGAATAAACTCCCGTACCGCTTGATGCTAGAACGGAACAGTTGCTAAGGGGAGGACAGCAGTTCGTTTATGGTTGACATCCTTTAATTAACGAACTCAGCTGAAGAAATCATGGTCCTCATTCATTGCATTCAATCCTGAAATGTTAAAGGATCCTATGAGAATCCTCTCCCATAAGGGAAAGTCTCACATAAGAACACTACTTTGACAAGGCTTTCTTATAAATTCTTAAGAATCTAAGAAAATAGAACAGCAGCATAAAAATTGTATTTTACCATGGTTAGAATTTAGTCTTTCTGCACATCTTGCTTAGAAGATACTCATTTAATAGAATTATAAACTTAAAAATTCCAAAAAGCAAGTTATCAACTCAATTTAAGAAATAACTGTGTGGGTCTGCGCAACCATATTGCTTCTACTCTCATAGTAACCTATACCTTTCCAGAGTATTGGTTCCAGTCGCAATTTTACCTTTGTCTTTGTAATTTTATCTACACTGTAATTGCCATCTACACTGGGAGTTCAAGAGCAGGTAGGAAGTATCTCTGTTTTTAATTCACCATTTTATCTTCAGACCTAGCTGAAATGATAACACATAGCAGACAGTCTACAAAAATTTGAATTATTAGATGGATGGACTGAAGGACAGATGTTGCCCTCTGGAGTACTTAGTTCACTGTCAATGTCTGAAGGCTGACACGATGACGTGCTGTGCAAGGTGTACGTCATACGTGCTATTCCTGATCTGTTTGTTATTAAGCTCTAGAAAACAGTTAAGAACACGGTCATATTCAATTAACATCATTTTGACATCTCTAATTGAGCAAGAAAAATTACTCAAACTATGTAAATCTCAAAAATTCTAAGTTTGACAACAGAATAACAATCTATCATTAATGTCTGACCTTCATCACCCAATATCTAGCAACCACAAACCTACTACGTCCATGGAGACACTAGAATAAGTGCTGATAAGCAGTGATTTGAGATTCCAACCGTTAAGCTACTTCGTCCACTCCTGTCCAAAGTTAACACAACTAATCGTGGAGCTGATACGACACGGATATCTGAATAAAGGAGTATGTAGGAACCAAATACAATGAGGATGAAAATATTAAGTTTAAGGCTACTTGAAGCACATAAAAATGTAGCCAAATTTGAATTATTTTCTCAATGCAAACATGTGTAAGGCAGGGGAGAGATGTCTGCTTTTACCACCAAAATGTGATACTGTGCTATATTACAAATAACGACTCCACATTATTTGGCTATACAAACATCTAATCTTGAGAATTTAATATTTTCCATGGAAGTATAGTAGCAATGAGATATATATATCTTTTTTTGTCTTAAGGTTAAGTGAAAATGATAACTATTTGGAACACAACAATGAAAAAAATCTGTCATATGCATTATCCCATTTGATCAACACAGAAATTACATACTTTTAAAGGCCTAATGTTAAACTAGGTGAATATTATTATATGACATTATACTTGCTTTCTTTTTCCCCCTATTATTTTACAAAGGAGGTAAAAAACAAAACAGGAATCAACAGACTACTTTATTGAAAAATTTATGACATTTACTTTAAGGAGGAAGTATCTATGAAACTAACACAAATTCAGTTTGGGATAAATTTTTTTTTAAAGTTAAACTTTACTCAAGCAATATTTATAACATGCTATTTTTAAAGACAATTAACTACAGTTGAACTACAAAAAAACCTGAATTTGTTAAACTAGACATGAACTGTTTGCTGATTTTTCACACTTTTATTACTATTTTCTTATCAACATTAAGCATATAAAATCTCTTATCTATAAAACCATTATTTGCATTTATTCTATTCCAAATGTAAGTCACAGACATATAAATTCAAACATTTGGCATTAATTATGTCCTAGATTTTAAAAGTTCTAAAATTTTAATTCAAATATAATAAACTGGTATGCTTTACACACACACATACACACACACATACGGTATAATTTAAGTGAAAACTCACCATTGATTTTCCTTTGACAGTCACTCCATTAGTTTTCTTGATAGGGCCTTCCTATGTCAAGCAGACAGTATCCAAATCGCAAAATGACTTTTGGATGCTCACGTCTTCAGATGGGAGTTTTCGGCCAATTGCCAGTTGAGAATTTAAACTGAAACTAAATTACCCAAACTTTATTAAGTTGTTTCCACACCCACCAACTGATAATGAGCAACGACTCTAAATCGGAAAATAAAGTGAGTGACTTTGATTTACTTCCTTCCAAGCAGCTGTAACACTATGTTTAAGAGGAAATGTTGGGACCAAAAAACGTCTCAAATTCTAATATCTTCAGAGAATAGTTTTAAGTAAACTTCAATTGCTTCTAAAAAAGTTCCCTCAATTATTCTGTAACCTAAATTAATACATGATAAAGATGGTATTCATTTAATGATGTATCTGTAAATTAAAGAGTCACAAATTTAAGTTCTGTCAAACACAGACTCCATTTTAAAACTAATTGCAATATTTGGAAACACTTTGACAATATCATCTATACTCATAAAACACTTATAAGTCATCAACTGCTTGTAGTAGTACATACTCCAAGAAGTTAAAGTTACACTGGAGAGAGATGCTCCGGCTGCCAAAGTCATTCTTTGTATGGAGAAAACAAAATTCACAGTTACCAACTTCTAATTCTAGTGCAGAAAGAACTCTGCCCCTTTTCTGTACCAATTTAGGCTCTTTGCCTCTTAATTATTATAGCTAACCTTTGTAGAGCCTGTCAATTAAATATGAATTTTGACCATTAGGCTTTATGATTGCTGAGTTTTACAGTCTCTGTTTTGATTCTTCTCAAATACCAGGCATATTAAATTGTTCTCATATGTTAAGATATGCCTCAGAGGCCCAATACCATTTCTGCCCAGCTATAAGTTGGCCCATTTCAATAGTTATTTATCCTTGACAATTTAAGTCTTTGGCAAATGTACAGTAGAGTAAAGCTAAAATGAAAACATGAAAGGAAAGGAAAACACATCCTTATCTTCCTAAGGTATCATGTTTACCATTGATTGAAAATTGTTTCTGAACGTCAACTATTATAGGTCTAAAATTAAATGCATATAACTAAGCTAGTTATGTAAGATTCAGATTAGAATGCTAAACATAACATGTACCCCAAATTCTCATATAGTCAATGTGCCCACTCTCTGATCCATAAACACACGAGTACATGTGCACATGCATGCACATCTATCCAACCCATACTCTGACAGCCTTTCCCCTATCAATAACCTCAAACCAAGGTATCATATAAGAAGGAATATAAGGTGAATAATCAATTTATGGTTACATCAAGAGAAACTGACTTCAGAACCAAGTGTATAGCTTAACAAAACTGTGTCTTGAGTTAATCACACTGACCCCAAACAGTCTGATATCCTAGAAACAGGCTATCCCATTCTATCCAATAATTTTAATCCAAAATCCTCAATAGCAATAACATTTATAAACTATTTAGAGACTAACAGAGTTCTTTCCTAGGTACTAAGAGATACAAAGAAAAGGTTAAACTCCTTTCTCAAGGAGCTTACAATCTAAAATTTAACATGGGGGCGGGGGGAGGAGAAAACAGCTCATAAAGACATACAAATGGCTAGATTTCCAAGAAAGAAACAAATACATTGCGGCAGCTTAAATTGTTTGAATAGGTCTGTCACATGTGGGGCTGATCTGAGAAGACTTTATATCAAGAAGCGTTTTTAAAGCAGAAAATACACAAGCACTTTATTCTTATTCAACCTGATGAAACCCACAAAATAAAAATTAATTAAACATAGGAAATGGCTATGGAAGTATCCATGTCCTCACTCTGGAAGACCAAAGATAAATTCCTTAGCCAAATAAAATCACAGAACATGGAGATACATACATTTTAAAAAATCAGGCTTTCGGTATAAGAGAAATAATTCTAAATTTCTTCATATCACTCATCCTAATGACTACAATCATCATGGCAGTAATTTAATTTTTAATACAAGAGACACAATCCTGAAAAGTCACTATCAGACTAACAAATCACAAATCAAAAAGCACAGAATTATCCTCGTGGTGTGGATAACATCATCAATAATGCACCTAAAACAACAAAACTACTTTCACATTCCAGCAATGAGGAGCAGCAAGTGACCTGCCAATGTGTTTACGTGTTTGTATATAATCTTAAATATATTCTACTAATCCAATTATAAGAGTTTTAGAATTTAATCCTACCCCTCATTTTATAAATGAAGAAACAGGTCTAGTAATATGACATTATTTGCCCAAAGTCACACTGCTAGTCAGCAGCAAAGTCAAGACCCCTTAAGAATAAACACATCTTTTACTATATAATCAAGGAAAGAAATAGTTATTAATAGCCTAAGAAAGAGATATAATTTTATTAAGAAGATTTCAACTTCTTACCTCCTTACTAAATCTCAAACATTCAGATCATTAGCCCCAGAAAACGCAAAGAACCAATTCATAAAGTTAGGGAGAGGAAAGTGTAATTTAACCCTGAGACCTCCCTCTTCATAAGCTTTAAGCCAGGCATTCAGTCTTACACCCAACTCTTACAGACGAAGAACGTGAATTTGAGGAACATACAAAATTTTATCAAAACTTTCTATAAAAAGGGCAATTTCCCAGAATTTTCAATGCATCACATCTATTTTTCTTTCACTTCCTGCCACCCTATTTTATCTGGTTTTTCACAGAATTGTGTAGCAATTTAGGTACCCCACATGGACAGCATTAGAACTAAAAAGTCTTATCTTGACTACTTCAGGTGATGTAACTCATCCCAACTGTATATAAACGGGCAGCAAGAGAAGTTCAGAAAATTTGTAAATGAGAAATATAAAAGAGTAGAAACACTGCTTAGACTTAGTTGTAAAGATAAAAGTTGGCCGCTAACTCAATTGAGTTTTAATTGTCTATTCACTCATAACTCATAAGATGCTTCTGGTAAAACATAACACGCTTTTGAGTTCAACCAGTCTCAAAAGGCAGAGCACTCATTAGGCAACACCTAAATCATACACTAAAACTCTTTTAAGCAGGCAATGACCCTACACAAGTTAGTTCCACCCTACCACCACCACAACCACCACACATTCCCCTACCCACCACTGCACTGTCCAGAGCCCAAGAGCCAAAGGGTATAAAATATTCTTATCATTTGATATTAAAAAATAGAATAAAATATTTTAGCATATAAAATCAAGGTTTATCTTATGCAATAAAAGCAAAATGAATATTAAGTAGTTTTACTAATATTCATTTGGTCACAAAGTAACCTCTCAATACATTATATATGTATATATTACATATATATGGAAAATATGTATCTTCATGTGTAAGTATATATGTATGTACATGTATATGTATGCATGTGTAAATAAATAGTAAAGAGCAGTCTTCTTAAAATCATGTGAATTTATTAGAAATTGTAGTATTTCAAGGCTTTCCTCAATGTGCTAAGTTTGTGTGTACATGCCTAGTTTTTCACCTAGATTGTGACTGGCTTCCTAAAAGCAATCTGTATTTAGGTCTAGTCGCTGAAGTATTCTATATAAAGTTAGCATATTTCTATGCCAATATATCTAAGAAGAACCAGCTTATTCATATCATTCACATTATTCACAGCAATCATTTCACAAGTGGTATTTTTAAAATCAGCTAAAGAAATATGCCTCATCCTTTTCACAGATTTTTACAATGTTTATAAGAAAGTTATTTTGGGGATAAGCCATTTAATTTATCTCTGCTTCAGTTTCTCCATCTGAAAAATGAAGATAAGAACAGCATCTTACCACATAGACTTTGTGTGAAGATCAGGTAAGTCCATAGTTGTAAACTGCCTATAAGGTACACCAGGCACACCATAAGCCTTCAAAAGCAGAGCCATCACGATCATTGTCATCACCACCATCACTACCATCACCACCACCACCTTTGCAAGCAACTCAAGTGAGTCTTAGTAAAAATGCAGAGTCCTAGGCCACACTCCCAGAGATTCTAATTCACTATCACACCGAAGTTTGAAAATACTGTATTACAGAGAAAGGAAATAAACATGCAAGACACTGCTTGTACCAATATGACCTTACAAATACAGCAACAGGAAGCAAAATACCTTGAGAGAAAAAACTGCAGTTTTAAATGTCCAACAACAGCTTTACTTCCTTATCCAAAATACACACAACCTATCCCCAAAGCCAGTCATTATTTCCCAAGACCCGACTACTCAAGAGTAAACAGGGACACAGAAATAAGTAAGGGGTCCCAGATTCAACAGAGGTAAAGAAGCTTACACACTTCATTCCTTCTCGGGTAGAGAGTAGCAAGAAATTTTACAAAAAATTCTCGTGAGTAAACCAATTATCAAATATTTGCATACTCCTACATGTGGTATGCTCTGCCCAGTATTAAAGGGGATAGAAGCATAAGATATGAAACTCTATTGGAATCTCACTGGGAAAATAACCTCTCACCTTTTTCTCAGTAGCACAGAGTCTTATTCCAGCTCAATGAGTAGCATGAGCTAGGAGCTCAGAGAAGTGATTTTAGTTAAGGCTGATAGGGAAGACTTCACAAAAGAGAAAAGATCTTTGGTAGACCTTATAATAACTAAGTTTTTTCTAGGTAGAGAGAAAGTGCATTTAAAGTAAAAGAAAACAGTGTGAACAGAAAGCAGAAACTCAGAGATTATTTCAGGATAGTACATATACTGCACAGTACCGACACTGCATCGTGGAAGGATGACCATATCACTCTCTCTGCTCAAAAACCTAACGAGTTGGGGCCAGCCCGGTGGCACAGTAGTTAAGTTCGCGCATTCTGCTTCCATGACCCAGGGTACACCAGTTTAGATCCCCGGCGCAGACCTACCCACCGCTTATCAAGCCATGCTGTGGCAGGCATCCTGCACATAAAATAGAGGAAGATGAGCACAGATGTTAGCTCAGGGCCAATCTTCCTCAGCAAAAGGAGGAGGATTGGCAGAGGACGTTAGCTCAGGGCTAATCTTCCTCAAAAAAAAACCCCAAACCTAATTAGTACTTCAGAAAGATTGTTTTGGCAATAATACACATAATGGGGTATGTTGTGAGAGTCTAATTCTGGCTTTGAAAATGCACAGGGACAGGAATCTAAAGGATTATTTTAATTAATCAATTGGCTGTGAGGAACAAAACAGGTATCAAAGATGATTTAAGTTTTAAGCGTGTTTTTTCCAGCAACTTTCTATTCTGCCTTGGTAATTCAGGACGAAGGAGATGGCAGAGAGAAGAAACTGTCAAAAGTGGGCTTCGGGGTAGTCTTAGAGTGCTTAGAGCAGGGGACAAGAACTAATCTGTGGTAGCAGAGGTAGAGAGCAGTTTGAGCAAAGACTCGGAAGTGGGAAAGTGCAAACATCCCCAGGTCAATCAGCTCTCTTTTCCTAGAGCCAAGCAGCTCACGAGTGCCTTTTCTTTATGATACATCAAAGGCCTTAAAGGTACTGAGGAAGAAAGAGAAGGCAAAATAGTTTAATACATGGAACGCCTATTAATGATGATAACCTAGAGTTTAAATTGAAGATTCTGTTCCCAATACTTAGTAGAGCATACAAATGTGTTTTAATACAGTTTACAACATAAAATATTCACAAATTCAGCCTGTCCCAAAAAAAGGATCAATAATAAAGCTTTGCTACATTTAGTACAAATAACCATATCAAGTACTTGTGAACAAATATCAATAATAAACAAAGTTCATTTATTTCCTTTGAAAATGAAAATCCTTGCTTTGTTAGACTGGACTTACCTTTAAATTTCAAATCAGTCTTCTTAAACATAATACAATTTAAAATCACAATCATACCTTTGATTCTTATTCAAACTCTGCCTCCACACACCCCTCCCCAGCCATTTCAGAGAGTTTTTAATCGGAAATTTTTGTAGAATTCCATTCCCTCACGGGTGTGGACTTGTCACTCCAGTAGTTCATACACATGACTGTGAGACAGCTCCTTAAAGGCAGAGGGCATCAAGGCAGAGGCTTTTTTGTTTTTCCCCTCTGGTCTATCAAAAATCAATGACACTAGATGTGTATTTAGTGCACTTATTAAAAGAAGGATATCCTATAACCGATCTGTACTTGGATTACTAAAAGCTGTGGACAATTAGGCAACTTCATAACAGTAAGCGTGTGATTTACCAGGGCACCCATGCAGTACTGTGTCGAGTTCCCGAAGCTCACTGCAACAGGGGCATCGTTGCTCTGACACTACTGAACACAAACAGCAGATGGTCTGAGCCCTCCGAGGGTTTTTAAATCATATACATGGTTTCTAGATTAACATGTACCTCTGCATTAAAAAAATAGTACTCACTAGGTTATGAACGCTTTTGAGATATTAATAAAATATTTTAACACGATTTAGTCCTATTGGCTGAAAAAAGATGTTTTTCACATTTCATTTAAAAATATTTTTCTCGTACCTGAATTCGTATTTTCAGTCTTCAAAAATATTCCACATTTTATTCATATGATCAACCAAATTAATCAAAAATATTGTCATATACAATTTCTGAATAATCACAGAGATCTTACAGCTACCATATTTTAGGGATACCATCTTATCAATCCTTATAGTATCATACTATATGTCATGTTCAAAGTAAGTGGGTAACATCTTAAAACATAGGGAAAGGGAACTGGCATTTGTTAAAATATCTCCTACACCAGATTTAAGATCCATTATTTTTACTGCTCACTCAAAACCCTGAGAGATAGCTATAACATGCCCATTTCACAGCTGTGAACTTACGACAGATTCCAGAGCTATGAAATGACCCAGTTATCAGCCCCATCACTGTTTATCTAGCCCATCCTTCTTAAAATAACTATCTGGAACACTGCCAAGTACCATGCTTGAAAATATGGCTCAGGCATCAGGGTGGGCTCATGGGGTGGAGGGGAGGCACTAAGGGAAATAAAAGTAAACATCATAAAGTCCAAGTACTTTACTCACTGAAGTGCTCTTCAAACCTATTAAGAACCTTCTGTCTCTTACTTTATTCACAGATGCCCTTCTGTGCATTACAGGACTACTCATAAATTAATATCAAACTTTGAAAAATAGAAGCACTATTTACAAAAACTCAAAGCAATGACCGTTATTGACTCTTGTTTCTCGTAAGGACGAATGGCCCTATATGACATACCTTAGTAGCCCCTGAAGACACTATAATAACAAATATTCATCAACAATCCAGAATCATTAAACTACATAAGGCTTTCTAAGATATTTTATAATAAGAATCATTGAGATGAAATGTTCTAGCAATCAAAGAAGGTAAGCATTTATTATGCAGAAACTTTATTAATTGAACACCCAATGATACTAGATGAATAAATTATTAATTTATCTAGACAACTTCAAGAAGTATACACACTATTATTTTATACTTTCAAAGCAGGACACAGTAGTGTGAAACCAAGCATTATAAATTTAGTGGAAAAAAATATTAGAAATTCCAAAAGGTATAAAGCTCTTAATTGTAAGAAAAGAAAAACTATGGGCTCTGTATTAACACAAGCTGCCAGTAAACTCTATCCCTTTCAAAGTTAAAGAAGTATTTCAAAATAGAATTTTACAGCCTACACTACTTCAGAAATGAAGTTGAAATTTTTGCTGTTCCAATTTCCTCCTCTCCTCCCTCCCTCCCCCTTCCCTTATCTCTGTATCATAACACTTCTCACTTTACTTGCAGAAAAAGGCTCTATCATCTACTATGACAAGGTGGAACAAGTCTACATTTAAAATTTTCATAGGGACTTTAGGAATTTTCAGGTTCTCAATACCCAATTACATACATGTTGAATCTCTAAGAAATGTTACAGCTCCTGTGCCAAAATACAGTTTCTCCAGCATTTTAAACCAGGTTTCACACAATAATCAGCACTGCAGTAGGGAAGGCAACACGTGTGACCCTTTGTACAGCAACAATTCTAAAACACAGCAGCTAAGCGCTTAGTGATTTATTTGCTCTGTTACCTTGATTTAGGGGAAAACACACAGGAAGACCAGTTTTATACAAAGAACTAACATAATACTGTGCAAAAATAAGTAAACAAAGTTTAATTGAAAGGGAATCAAATAATGAAAAGTCAGAGCATGGTCAAATAGAAAACTAAGCTGGCATCTGAGAAGCATGAACCATTCTGGCCTAGATTTGTTTGTAATGACTATGTGACCCAGATACTAAAATACCTGGCTAATACTTAGAAATCTGAAAACTGAAAGAAATGAGCTATACGGTCAGCTGGTTAAATATTAGTCAAAATGACAGGTACTTAAAATATATAATTATTGCTTTCTACACAAAGATTTTTAAAACTTTAAAAATAATTATTTTTGCTTTGTAAGTAATCCCATAAATTACTTCATCTTTATAGTCAGATAACAATGATGACACTATTGGTATTACTACAGAGATTATGGTACAAAAAAATCCTCCGAAGAGAAGAAGAATATACATTTACAAAAAATAAAGTTTGGCCAGCTCCAGCGGCCTAGTGGTTAAGTTTAGCACGCTCCACTCCGGCAGCCGGGGTTCAGTTCCCAGGCTCAGACCCACATCACTTTCTGGCTCACATACAAAATAGAAGAAGTTTGGCACAGATGTTAGCTTACGGCAAATCTTCCTCAGCAAAAATAAAAAATAAATAAAGCTTATTTAAGGAAATGCTATTTTCCTAAACTAACTTTGTTCCATTTATGACCCACATAGTTTATTCTACAGAGAGGTGTCGAGTGACAAGAATTTTTAGGAAAAAAATCTTCAATTCAGAAGCTGTAAACTTTTGCTAATGAGGGTGCTAGAACACAGGAGACAGAGAGCAGATTCTCCAGGGACTCACCTCACACTTCCCTGGCTTGAGAGGCAAAGCTTGAGAGGCTGTTTCACGTAAGTAAACATTTCAGATAATACCTACTCCTTAATGCACCTGTAGCGGACCATGCTGAGAGCCTATCCAAAGCTTCCTCCTTCCTAATGATCCATGATTTGATTTCTATATCCACATCTCTCCTAGTAGTCAGTGTGCCTCAGGGGAAGCTGACTAACCCTGAGCTACAAGGGTAGACCACAAGTAGCCTAATCCATTATTATGGTAAACCCATTCCCCCTTGCCAATGATTAGTTTAGATATTTCAGAATTAGACAAATTGAGACCAATGAGAAGAAAGCTGAGGGTCGGGGTGGAGGGCAACTGCTTATGGAAAAAAAAAACAAACTAAATTGCTCATGAGAAGGCTAGGAGAAGTTAATTCTTCTCCCTTTGGATCTGAAGGAGGAAACATAAACCTGATTGCAGTTGGCAGCCATTCGGTAATTACAGTGTTGGCAGAAAGGCCACAGTGAGGAGAAAAAGTAGAGTACAAAGACAAACTGAGTCCTTGAAGGCATCACTGAGCCACTGGGTTTTTTTGTTTTTGAGGAAGATTAGCCCTGAGCTAACTGCTGCCAATCCTCCTCTTTTTGCTGAGGAAGACTGGCTCTGAGCTAACATCCAAGCCCATCTTCCTCTACTTTATATGTGGGACACCTACCACAGCATGGCTTTTGCCAAGTGGTTCCATGTCCGCACCCAGGATCCAAACTGGCAAACCCCAGTCCGCTGAGAAGTGGAACGTGCGCACTTAACTGCTGCGTCACCGGGCTGGCCCCGAGCCACTGGCTTAACTAACCTTCATGTATGTCTTACTTCTGGTACTTTCTTATGTGAGCCAATTAATATTCATTTTATGTAAGCCAAAATTAGACTAATTTGGAAACTAATTAGCTATTAGGAAATTAATAAGTGCCAAGATCTATTTAAATGCTTTTAGAAAATTATAAAATCTATTTTACCTCTTCCTGGCTTTTAAAGAAAGGTGCTATATATTATTTTTCTATATTTTCTTAATTGCCTACAACGATTGTATATAATATGTGTAATTGGGAGGGGAGTATTTAAAACATCAGAGTGTACCAAACAATCTGACGTCTTCATCATTAATATAAAAGTCAAATTATGCTTTTAATACAGTAACACCTTCATGGATCCATGATACACTCAGATTGCTATGTTCTTACTGTCTAATTTCTCTCTGATATCAACTGTGTCTAGTTTCTGCTGTACTTTACTCCCAACTGTTGAAGACAGAGCCACTAGACTATCATCTATAGCTCATTAGCTCCCTCCACCCTACACACTCCCATTCCACTCTGAGTTTCCAGTTGTGTACATTCAGAGAATTGAAGTTGCTAGAAGTATGCTCTGAAGAATATAAAAATTATTCTGGGGACAGTGAATTCCTGTTTGAATGAAGTTTAAATTAAAAATGCAATCTAGATGTTTAGTTTTGTACTTAGAAAAAATATCTCATTTCTTCTTCCTTTTGTCCCTTTCTTTCTTCTTTCTTTTGACATGTACTTCGCCTTTTAAAAATTATTTTGATCTTTTAGCTTTATATAGTGATTGAAGACCTCTATGAAGCAGAGGCTGTAAAAAGGAGGCCTGTGTGCTAAATATATTCCATGGGCATACTTTGCCCTGTAGTGATGGTCAGAGTGTTTTTAAAACATTTGAATTAGTCACCAACTCATATAAAAATCTGTATTTTGGGATCCTTTTGAAAAAGTGAAAACTTTGGCAGCAATCACAGGGCCACAATCAGGTAGAACAGAATTATTAGCTGTCCCCTTCTCCACTTAGACAAGCATAAATTCTCTAGAATCCCAGTGTCCATATTATTTCCCTAAATGGCTTAATTCTTCATAATCAAAGCCCTTACAGATAACTGACTATGCTATCTCTGATACAACAGACTAATAATAGCCATAAATAAACAAAAAACACTGTTGGTTAAGAAAATAAAGTAATTCATAAGGCATTCAGGGACATGTGCTTCTAAAACCTTTTCCTCTTGAATCTTCTAATTTAACCAGGAGCCTGTTTCTAGAACCAATACATTCTTATTATAATAAGGAAAACGTGTTCCTTAATAGAACGCTATTTGAAGTAAAATGGTTTAAATTCTCCATCTAAGTTTCAACCAATCAACCAAGAACAGGAAAATCACCTTTCAAATCTGACATTGATTAATAAGTGGTGTGAACAAAATAACATGCCCTATACGTGTAGACATCATGCATCATGCATCAGCATGTACGAAATTACTTACATGCTGCACCATATAAATTAAGATGCCAAATTCTCTTTTGAAAATAAGTTCTCCCTATATTATATAATGGAATCAAACAAACAACAGCAGCAACCAGCTCAATTCACAAGTTATTTTTTACGGAACAATGCTTTCTAAATTATACTCTATAATATAGTCACTTCCTAACACTAAGCACAAGTTACTGAAAGGATTCTAGAGATGATCTTGCAACCGAATTCTATAGATGGAACAATAGCAATACTAGTTTTATATTTATGTCAAATCTCTAGGCTTTGTCTACCTCTCAAATTTCAAATCTATCCCCTTCTCTCCAACTCAACTGCTGTGTCCATTATCTCCAACCTGGTCTACAGAAACAGCTTCTAACAACAGGCGTCCACATTCACTGCAGTCTTTCCAATGAAAATTTAATCATGTCACACCTCTGCTTAAAACCTTTTCATGGCTTCCCAATATCCTTTAGGATAAAGGCCAAAATCCTGAACAAGATCACAGATTTTTCCTGCATCTCTCTCCAGCTTTATTTCTCCCTCTTCTCAATGCTTAGCCACACTGAAAGCCTTTCAGTTCTTCCTTTTGCTTTTGTACATGCTATTTCTGCTACCTGCAGTGCTCTTTGACTCATACTGCTTCTTTCCTTCTTAGCTCAAAAGTTATTTCTCTTGCCCTTCTCTGACTTGACCATCAACACTGCCCCACCATTCCTGGCCAGGTTAGGTTTGCCTGTTATATACTCTTATATCACGCTGTAATTTCTCCTTTAATGTTCATCTCAGATGTAATTATTTGTTTAGTTTCAGTCTTTTCCAAAGTTGTTGGGTTTCATGAGGACACAGATCTTAACTGTCTTGTTTACTGTCTTACAATATCACTTAACATAATGCCTGGCAAACAATAACAACATTTAACAAATATTTGGTGAATGAATGAATCTCATTAGACTGAAGTTAATCCAGAGCTTTGGATTGTTGAAAAGGTAGCATAGTACAGCAGACAGTATACATATCTGAAAGTCTCAAAGACCTGGTTTGTAATTCCAGATTTACTATTTATTGTGTGACCTTGAGTCTCAAACATTCAAATTCTTTACCTTAATAATATGTTACACTTAATAAGAACACTATCCAACGTCTGCTCTGTTTTCCCTATGTAGTCATTGAGAGGGAAAAAAACAGTCTATTTTCTCAACTCTAAAATGCATATTTTTTTCACTTTAACATTTTTCAAATCAAGAGTAGTCTTACAGCAGATCTCCAAAGAAGGTTGCCATTCATTACACATCTTATAATATCTTGTCACTGCCTATCCAGGTGTGAACTTAGACATGACTAAGAATATACCTTTATCTGTCATTTCAGTTACCTGCATTAACAGAATCATATACAGTTGAGTTTTAACTTAATGTTAAAACCATAATTACCTCTTGAAATGTCTTTATAAAGATCACTATAACGCAGCATTGAAATAAAAAGTTATTCTGTATGCAGAACTGCCTGTGACATGTGGCTAATTTACGTCTAGTGAAGGTTTACTAAGTAATAATTCTGAACAGGTACCAAACCCCTGTCTGTTACATTGTTCTGGATGAATTTCAAGCGAAGTTACTTAACTTCTAGTGACATGTAATAGAATTAGTAAAAAAACAAAGCTACAAGTTTAATTGAACAGGAAATAGAAACAAAGCCAAAGTAATTCCTAGATATGCCTCAGAATTATGCTATGAATTTTAAAAGTGCAAGAGCAGCATGTGGCTACAATGCCAATGGATAAAAGTAATTCAGAATAATCCTTAGATAGAATGCTCCTCCCTCCCCTAAGAAATGTGTTTGATTTTCCCAAAAAGAGAGGGAAAAAGTTACTAAATTGATGGATGTGTTTTACAATTGAGGATCTCTTAGAATCAAGAACATACAGTAATATGCATGAACATGCTCTGCCAAGTAAGTGATATACAGATAGGTAATTTTAAAGCGCCCATTGTGTGCTGTGTACAAAAACCCTGCTTTACATAACCTTAAAGCCTTCTCCCCAAAATCACTTATAAAGTCAATGCATAAAAATAAGATGAAACAGGATTCCAATGTCACTGATTTTTTTTAGAGGAATGAAACATTTCCCATAACTTTCAAACAGACTTGACTAACTCCACTTCTTTTTCCCTATTCTTACTTTCAGCATTTCCCACATAATCCATAACACTGTGACATATTCAATTCCTTAAAACATTCTCTTGGGAAACCTATTCTAATATATAATCGTTACTATCCAAAATTCTTTCTCATGTCTGTTTCCATTCTTTCAATTGTCTGTTATGTTTAATGTAATTATTTTATTTGGTTTTGTCTTTGTAGATATTGTTTAAAGCCAAATCAATATCCTCTTCAGTCTAATCTTCAAGAGCAAAGCATGACATGTGCTTTCATTTATTTTTCTAAAGTAATGCTGGTTTTCTATGACTGGCTTACCTGGTGACCAAAACTCCATAATGACATGACAGGTTGGTGGCACTGGCGATTACTGAGACTAGAATAAACAACAGCTGACTCAAACAGAATCAAACCTTTGACTGTAAGTACCATGCTTTTTTCCTTTTTTTTTTTTCTTTTTCTGAGGAAGATTGGCCTTGAACTAACATCTGTTGCCAATACTCCTTCTTTCTTTTTTTTTGCTTGAGGAAGATTAGTCCTGAACTAACATCTGTGCCAATCTTCTTCTATTTTTGTATGTGGGTCACTGCTACAGCAGAGCTGACAAGTGGTGTAGGTTCATGTCTGGGATCCGAACAAGGGCTGCCCAAGCGGAGTGCACCAAACTTAACCACTAGGCCACGGGGCCATCACCCAGTACTATGCTTTTTAAATGAAGAAAATATCCTATCTCTAGCCCTCTCCTTATAAATGACAACTGGACAATTACATATCTCTTCATACTTCCTTCTTTGACTCAGTTTGTTAATTCCTATGGCAAGTTAGATCAGATGATTAAATTATATCATAAACAAATTTTGGAAGATGACCTAAGAAGATCGTTTAGGAAAGTCACAAGACTTTTCTGGAAAATGGAAGACAGAGTAGAATGCAAAACTATGATAAATAAAAAAAGTCAGCCAACCTGTTTAAACATTTTTACCAACCAACAGCTCACTATATTGTAAACAGCCTATATAGAACAACACATAAAAAATTTTTGCATGAGGTAGATGTCTGGATTAGAAGACCTATAGATTATAAGACTATTATATTATTCAGATTGGAACTGTCAAAATGCCTGATAAAACATTAGAGGAATTATGATTTGTAATTAAAAACATACTTTTAAGTACTATCATCACATATATATATATTAATCAAACATGAAACACATAGGAAAGGGAGGGGAGGGAAGTAACCAAATCTCCAGCACTACGCTGTGTACTTTCAAATAACTCATCTCATTTAATGGCCAAATCATCCGTGAGGCTGGCGTTACTATGGCACAGCTGAGAAAATAACAGCTGATAGTTTTTAAGTGAGTCGAGTGTACAGTCAGCATTCGAATCCTCATGTGCCTAACTATGCCAGTTTATGAAATGTGGTCAAACATCTACATTCAGCAAAAAATGCTATTTCCCTGTGGTAGTTTGAGTTTCTAAAGATGCTGCAACAATGTATCTCATCCCATTTACTCCTTTACGGTGTGATCTACCCCATCAGGAAGTGAAGCCGCAGTGTTTTCTCTCCCCTTGATCTGGGCTGGTCTTGTGGTTTGTTCTGACTAACAGAATGGGCAGAAGTGACTCTGGGGAGACCAGAATCAGGCCCTAGAAGAGCTGCAGCTTCTGCCTTTGCCTTGGGAGCATTCCTTCTTGGAGTCCGGCTAACACACCGTGAGGAAGCCCAGGTACCCTCACAGGGAAACACACTTATGAACCAAGGACCCCCGGGCCAGCTCCAGCTGTGCTCCCAGCCGGCAACCTGCATCCATTGCCAATTACGTGAGTGAGGCCACTTTGGACTGCTGGACTGTCCTGCCTTCCTAGCACCCCAACCTAGGCCACAGGACAAAGAAGTCTCACCCAGTCAACCCTCAAAATGATGAGAAATAATAAATTACAGTTGTTTTAAGCCACTAAACCTTAGGGTGGTTTGTTATGCAGCAATTGGTAAGTGAAATATTCACTGTCCTCCTTAGAAATGTATTTCAGCAATACCAGTGTCAGCACTGAAAAGACCAATAAAAACCAAAAATATTTGGTTTCTGTGACTACTGAAAGAGAATTGTGAAAAACCATAGTAAAAGCTAAGTTTTAAGAATTACTAAGGGTTACGCTTGGTTTAGATAAAAAAAAAAACATGGTTCAGCACTTAAAACCACAAAGTGTCAAAAACTCACAGTGACTATTTATGGATAAGGTTAATATTGACTGAATCACTAAGTCTTAAAGTAAGAAAATAAGACGGCATCACTTGAAGTTCAAAACAGGCAAATAGGTAACAGCATAGTTTGGTTACAGCAAAAGAGAGCATCTAGATCAGATTTATTAGCCTATATATTATAGATTATTGTCATATGAAGAATAACACACAGTAAAATACAAAACACTAAATTATACTAAACATAATAGTTTACCTCATCTACAAACTTCTTCAAGGATAAATATTATATGGGTGAAGTATCAGTACGCTGGAGAAGCAGCAAAATATCGACTCATAAATATTCCCAGTTGATAGAAATCTGGATTACAATCTAGTGTCTTACTTCAAATTTGTTACATAAATGTAAAAGCATTGTTACACCATGAAATGTGCTGGATACACACTAATTTCAAGAAATAGTTTTAGATAATCTCTTAAGGAAAGCAGATCCTAATTTATTACAAAAAGTAAGGATGCAGTTGATTTATGAAAGATCATCGTCATCTCCAGTGGTGTCATTGTCAAAGAGATTACTGGGCTAGAGAGACAATTGCTTTGATCCAGTAAAACACTGAGTCTCATACGACTTAAAGAGCAGAGAGAAAATAATCTGGCATAATTCCTACTTTGGTGCTGTAACAAAAGGTAGAAAAAGTGGAGTTTCACCTAAGTATTTAATATAATCTTCATAATTAGAAAAATAAAAAATTCTAATACCATGTAAAGAACAAGAAAAGTTCTCATGTTTAACCACACTAACTCTGACAATATCATTTAACACAGTAAAAAGGTTTCTGAAAAACTAGAAGAAATTCAATGATTTTACTCAATTTTAAAACCCAATTTTGTTTTGAGGCAGACATTGTGAAAGATACTATATCCAAAAAGAAAAATTGCTTTGCTAAAAGAAATTCCCAAGGCAACTTTACCATAAGGTAAGATCGAACAATTGAAAACGACTAGATGTCTTTTCAGTTGCTACCGGAGAGTATACATTTAAGACAGATTCTTCATTTTCTTAGGTGACCCCAGATACTAATTTAACACTGAGGGTGCAACTATGCCTAAGCTCTTGCACATTCACACAAAGTTACTCTCTGGCTGTAAAGGATCCTTTTAAAAGAGAGAAAGTGAATATAATGGGGGGAAAGAAACTGGAGAAAAAGAAAAAGCCGCTTTTGTGCCATATGAATTATTTATTCAGTTAAGCAGTGAACTCACTATTTCTAACTCTAACAATCTATTAGGGAACTCCAAATAGTAAACTCAAAGACTAATAAAGTTTAAAAACTATCAGTATTCAGCAAACTTTCAATTTTTTTCCTACTTGAAAACACTGTTAACACTGTAAATTATATTTTATACACTTTACATTTCTAATTTATAAATTTTATAAATCAGACCAAAGGTGTCAATTTTTTAAACAAAAAAATCAGCTAATAACTTCCATCACAGGATATTAGGAATAACAAACTATTTTTTGCTATTCTTAATTTAGGAAGCTAATTACAAAAATGCTCATTTACCAACCTTTTTATTATTACTATTATTTGTGTCTGTTTAATAGTTAAATATCTTAAACTGGTCCAAGAAAGCCTTTCTACCCTGGAGATATGGTGCCATTAAGATGGATTTCACATCGGCCTCTGGAAGGTGGCCCTGGCTCTTGACAAGCACAGACAGACCAGAGTCAGGTCTCTCTCGCAACCACTAGCGACGTCTGGTCGCCTAAATGATTAATTGAGATGAAGTCTTCTCTGAATGAAGGCAGAGATAAGGTATTTGCTTCTTGAAAAGAGAAATAACCAGGTTTAATCTATGCCCAGGTCACCTTTTCTTACATATTTGAGATGATGCAGAATTTTTGCCTCTTTCTAACCACAACATAATTTAGTCGAAAAATATGAAAATACTTTGCCTTTTGAGTAAATGTCTGAATCTTTAACAAACTCTTTTTTTCCTTAGACTGAGTCACGTGTAACCTATAACCCACAGAGAATACAACTTCTTTTGAAAAGTTACGTATATGACTCCTTATACTTTCACTCTCTATTTAAAACTGTTTGAAAATCCTTAAGTCTCAACAGAAGTTTCTATGTGACATAATTTGACTGGACTCTATTTTTCTTCAGATAAAATACCCAAAGAGTAAACCAGATGTCTTGTTCATTTAGCTAGCTTCCTCCCTCCTCTAGGTACCTTTGATTCTCCTTGCTTCAGCCTTCCTTGCAGACAAATCACTTGGTAAGAGATCAGCACTGATCCTCCTTGTTTAAACCCTTTTTCAAACAGAACCAGAATTAGAACTGAGACAGTACCAAGAATTTGCCTAAGTTTATGGTGAGGAAACTGAGGTCCACGCAAGTTGTTATTAACCCAGATATCTACAATTAGCATGTGGCATAGCACAGACTAGAAGCCACATTTCCAGGGACCATCTGGTGCTGTCTGCTACATGTCCTCATCAACCTCCCCAAAACATCCCGGAATTCACAATGGAGAGTATAAATTGATAAAGCCTTCTGTAAAGTACTTTAGCAATAGGTACCGTGAAGCTTAAAATGGTTTGCCCAATAATCCTACTCCTAGGACTCGAACCTAGAATAAACTGTCAGACAAGCTTTATATACAAATAATCATGTCATGTATTTATAATATGAAAAAACTGTTTTAATAACATACATCCAATAATAAGAAGAGATGGTATATCCACTAAAAGAACTGTAACAGCGCAATTTGCAGTGTTTACGAAAGTTATATAAAGTACATAGTTTTATAAAAGGGATTGTCCTGTATTAAGTGGTAGGGTGAGTGTGTGGAGGCGGACAAGTTAAACAACTCATGAACGTATGCAAAATGAATGTTTGCAACCAAATGAATCCTTAGCTCTTCATTGAGCAACATTCTATTACATTAAGACTGACAGAAATAAGAGAGGAATCTTATTTTAAAGAAGAGATTATGGGAAAGAGAGAATTATCTTTCTCTAAGAAATATATTTGCTTTAATTTTTTAAAATTGGCATTGCACAATTCCTTTTCTTTTCTTTAGGGGGACTTTATAGGGGATAAAGACCTGCCCTGATAATCACTTTAGAGTGGAAATAAAACGAGTTTCCTAAACCCCAAATAAAACCTCAAGATCCTCCTTATCCAAAGCTGAACTGCATTTACTTAGAAGAATTGGGATAAATACCTTCCAAGTATTTTGAGAATTTTTTTTCCAAGTTCTCTTTCAAAGCACTAAATCTCACTTATCAAAGCTCCAACAATCCTTGACACTTAGAGAGGCCTTTCAAAACTCACACTCTGGGGCTGGCCAGCCCGGTGGCGCAGCAGCTAAGTGCACGCATTCTGCTTCAGTGGTCCTGGGTTTGCCGGTTCGGATCCTGGGTGCGGACATGGCACTGCTTGGCAAGCCATGCTGTGGTAGGCGTCCCACGTATAAAGTAGAGGAAGATGGACATGGATGTTACCTCAGGGCCAGTCTTCCTCAGCAAAAAGAGGAAGGTTGGTAGCACATGTTAGTTCAGGGCTGATCTTCCTCAAAAAAAAAAAAAAAAGAAAAACTCACACTCTTAAAAATCTGAATCTTGTCTAATCTCAACCCCAAAGAAAAGGCTGAATTAGCAGAAGTATTGTCTGAGGATGGAAAGATATTTTGTGCATCTATCATAAACAGGCATGCAGAAAAATATGCAAAGGATATGCATACTATTTAAGACTCAAAGGTCTGATAACATTTATTTATTCTGCAATCTACAGAGAAAGAAGATCTGACCATTGGCATCACTGAGCATGTACAGTTATCCCTCTAAGACAGAAATAGGTCTTATGTGTAAGTTGACAAGATTTACTGAGCTCCCTTTACACAATAAAGAATAACCAGATAAAAAGACAGTGATAAAAACATTTTTTTTTCTAACGGGATTTTTTCTATTTTAGTTACTATTTCAGTACTCTCCTCAACAAGTGGTCTGTTCTTGACTTATACAGACATAATAGAGAAGAACATTAGAACGTTTTACCCACCTCAAAAAGAGAAAAGAAAATGGATATACAGAAGTTCAATTTATTTATTTTTGCCAAAAGAAATATTATTACTTCCAAACCCATAAAGTTTAAGTAAATTGTTAAGGGCAACTGATAAAACATCTCAACAAAGGTATTGCTCATTCAAATTGAAGTAGTAAACTCACATGCTTCTACCTTTGTTCTGGGCCTGAGGTTTCCGTACGGCAACAACTCTCATATGCTTCTGCTGCTGAGTCTCTGCTACTAAGTCTCCTTGAAAAACAACCACCCAGGTCCTAGAAATAAGCCTGAAATATCTGAAATACCCAAGTGAGCAAGAAATGTCCCATAATTCGTGTTTGTAGGAAGGTCAGAGACTTCCACAAGTCACTGAACAAAGTCTTTCTTCTGAAACAAGGTGGCTGAACTACAGGGAACAAACTGCAAAGGTAACTAGTAGTTCTTCTGTCACAGGGTCCCCTACAACTTTCTCATATGTTAACAACTCCTGACTGCTTGCAGCTTCTCAGGCACTACCCCCAGTAAGGACACAGTAGCTTCTGCTTCTAAGTCACATGAGCCTAGCATATTCCTAATTTTCAAACTGATTACCAGAACATAAATCAGAAAGTTTAAATAAATAAGATTCAAGAATTTTCAGTTTTCATTATTGTAAAATTAAAATACTATTTAAATATTAAATACTTAAGTATATTTAAGTATGTTATACTTAAGAGTTGATAAATTGGCAAAATTACCAGATTTACAAAAATTTACACAGAAAAACACACAAATGATCTCTTGATATATACTATACACACACTTGAACACATGAAAAACTTCTTATCATATTAACTACTGTGAGGCAATATAATCCAGTTTATTGATAAAGGAAAAGTGACATACTTCCAATATAGTGCCTTGATTTAATTTGTCAGTTTACATGCCTATTAAATCACAGAGGTACTTGGATCAAATGGGAAGCACAAACACCAACCAGCAACCCACCTAGCCTGTTTTATGTTAACATATGGAAACCAGCGGGCCAGGGAGGCTGCAAGGAAGAGCACGGAGAAGACGGCAAGTCCACCTACAGGCTTTCTCTTCAGAAAGAACTGTCATCACCCCATCCCCCAACAAACCTCGATTATAGAAAAAGATAAATGCGGAGATTTCACCAACCTGACCCCAAGCTTTGTTCTCCTCCTCAAGGCACATTCAGCAAAAAGATCTAAACGCACATCTGATTTGACAAGCATTTAGGTTTACAAAGAAGGCGGTGAAAGTGAAGTCATACTTGGGGCACTCACGGGTTCTGTGTCAAAGGTCATGTAGCAGTATTTCAGCTGCCACTTGCTAAGATCTAAAGCGGGCAGAGCAGAGAGACCCACAAAATCATAGTACAGATCTCTAAAAGGCACCTTTGGAAATCATCTCCTCCAACCTTTAATTATATAAACATGTATGATTAACTTTGAATTTCCTGAGAGGGATTCATAAGGTGATACTCATTTGTGGGAAAGACACACACACACACAAACAAAAGGATAAGTAGGCATAATTACACAACCACAAAATGAAAAATTCCATAAATCAAAAGCTATGCTTTCAATTGATATGATAAATAATGAAATTTTAGGTTTAACACAATCCTATAATAAATTACTTCATTTTTACATTTTTTCTGAAGGGAAATATTCAGGACAGAAATTACGATGCTATCAAAATATCTGAAAAGAAATTAGAACATTTTAAATCAAATAAAATATCAGATTAAATAATCCTCTAAAAATGAACCAGGATTGATTGCTTAGGTTACTGAAACATTCTAAAAATTCAACTTAAAATGTTAACTATAATTTAGGGCTAAAATGAGCTTTACTTTTTTCTGTGCCACAATGTAATGCAGAAATAAAGCTCTCAAAAGCATCTTGAAACAAAAGCATTCAAAAAGAGACTTGGGGGGGAGGGCAGATAAACAGGTCAGCCAGGGAACCAGGAACACATGGCAACACAGGGCAGCGGCTGAAGGCTTCAAAGAGCAAGTGCGTTTCCTTCTTATCATCCTTGGGATGTGTACTCAACAGCTACCAAACAAAACAGGTGAGCTGTGCTGCTACAAACAAAACTTTTTCCCTACTGCTATATAAAAAAAAGGAGGTAGATTTTTTTGCAGGGGAGAAGCGTAACATTTAAGAATTTATACCTTAAGTACAGCTGGAATATCAGGCAAAATTTAAAATTCTTGCATTTATATTGAGTACTTTTGAAGCTTTCCAACAAGACTATCCATATCCAGGACGGAAAAAGAAATCATGTTCAGCAAACCCAGTTTATTCCTGTCTTTTCAGCAAACCAGATCTAACCTCAACCTTTGTTAAAAAGCTGGGACTTAAAGAAAGAAAATGACATTCATCCAGTCCACTCCCTATCGTTCCTCATCTATACATCTCCACATCATAGCTCATTTATTGAGGACCGCATCATAATCTTCCCCTCTATCCAAACTTCTATTAAGATCTTAGAATCTGTCAATATCTGTCAATATCTACACCGATGCCCACAGAGCTTCAACAATGAAAATCCTCAACTCCATTACATTCCTAAGACTTGACCCTTGGTCATCACCCAGAACAACTCCACCTTAAAAAATTGTAAACTGTAACATTTTACTCTCTGACCATACCTCCTCCTCTTCTGTGTCTCACACCTTCGTTTCTACCACACTTCATGGAGATCTGCAGTCTCAGAGTCCCTCAATTTTTCATCAGCTCCCTCTCCTGGGCTCACTTCCTTCCCTACTAGCTCCGCCACTAAATAGCATAAATTTCTTAATCTCTCCTTGCCCAGTGTCCACACCTGTAAACTGGGAATAATAATACCTATTTCATATTCACTTCATATTCACTTTACTCAACAAGTATTTGAGCCCATTATACATGTCAGGCACCGAAAATACAACAGACAACAAACATACTTCCCTGCCCTCATGGAACTTACATTCTAGAATCTTCTGTAATCTTCTGCCATTGTTGTGAGGATTAAATGAGTTAATACATATAAAGAATAATGCACAGCGTATAACATGCAACATTTGCCACAGCTGATCATCTAAACTGCTCTAACTTCAACACATTAGTTTCCCTAAACTCATAACTTTTCACTGGCCCAGCCTGGTAAAACCTCAAGCCTAGATTAATGCTACATTCTGATCTCCATCACTCACTTAGGCCAGAGAGGACATCTAAGGAAATCACAACTATACTGATTTGTTCCATCAAAAATGTGTAGTTTCCAGTCTCAGTGGGATACACAGGTCAGCTCACTGATTATTTCATTTGTTCTGGGTTAGTTCCTTCTCAACTTTGTAGGCCTTCTTTTTCTCTTCTTGACTCTGAAACACTGATGCTCCCCAAGATCCTGTCTTCTGCCCTCTTTTTTTTTCTCCTCAGCCCACACACACTCCCTATATGGTCCTACGGTTTCAATCACCTCTTACATACTGATTTTTCCAGCCCAGGAGCCCCAGTCACATCCCACAGCATCAGATTCAAAAAGTCAATTGCCTTGTTAGACATCCCCCACTGGTTATTTTACTACCATCTCAAACTTAAAATATCCAAAACTGACTTCCTTAGCTTCTACATTGATCCTTACTCATGTATTCTGCTCACGTATCCTGTCTGATGTCATCACCATCTATGCAGTCGCCCCAGCTAGAAACTGTGGAGTTAAACTTGTCTTCTTCTCCCCCCCGGCCATTTCCAAGCATCAAGTCCTACTGAATTTCTCATTTACCAACAACAAATGCTGAGTCTGAACTCTGTTCCCTCTTCTCCATTTCTAGTAACACAGCCCGAGTTTCGGCCTTCATCAGCTCTCATTAGGCCAACTGCTTTCCAAACGGCCTCCCTGCCTCCAAACGTTTTCTGTTCAAATTTCTCATCCACAACAGCTACCACAGTAACTTAACCTTAACTGTAATCAGATCAGGCCCCTGCTTGAAACTCCTTCTTTCAAGGGCTTCCCAAAGCACAGAGTAAGAGATGAAGTCTGAGTCCTACAACAGCATAAAGAACTTTCCCTGATCTGGCTCTATACCTCTCCATCACTCTGTCCCTTACTCACACTCCTACCAATACACATCTGCTTGTACTTCCAGAACGCGTCATGGTGTTTCTAACCAATGTGCCTGTGCCTGTTCTCCCCAGGATGGTCCTCTGTCCCCATTCTCCTCTGTCCTCCTCACCTCAATTCTCATACACACACACACACACACTCTCTCTCTCTCTCTGATCCTTTAATATTCAGTTCAGACATTATCTCTTTCTGTAATGCTTTCTTTGGCCATTCTTTCCATTTCTCCATATTATAGTGACTGTATTACAAGTATCTTTTTTTGTGACTCCATCCATCATCTGACTGCGAGCTCTGTAAGCGCAGAACCGCAGCTTTATCCATCAATGTATCCCTCGCAATTAGCACCGTGCCTGCAACACAGTGGGCAATCATTAAATGTTTGTTACATTATACTATCTCATCTCATACCAAGAATAGCAGGTAAACCATCAAGTACCAAGCTGCAAAATTATATAAAACTGAAAATGAAAAGCTAGGTGACTTATTTTTCTTTTCTGAATATCAAGTGCTATTACTAAAATGTTATCAATGGGTCTTAAAGATTAGCTGCAGCTCCATTCAACAAAAACCAGACTGAAATTGCTGTAGTTTATCCTCCAACTGGTTTCAAGTCTGTACCAAAAGTGTAAGTTAATAATTTATAGAATGTATCCCTAAGTGTTTTGACATCTGAAAGAAAGATATGCTGTGCCAAAAGCAGGATGTGCTTGGTAGGGGAAGGGAGTAACAACATGGAGACTTGAAGCCAGAGATTAAATAATATAATCATCCAAGAGGACTCATTTGACCCAATTATTAAAGGGAAAAAACTTCATGCAAATTCCTATGGTCCTTAAATTAACATATACAAATAAATTATGGAGTAACTTAGCCCTTTTGCATTAATTTAAAAGACATAATCAAGAAATATTTCTCACTTTCTGGGAAACATTTTATGAAGGTTATATCCCAAAATCTGATGGGGTATAATTTACTTTCCTGTGCTGTGTTGCAACGGATTAATCTAAAATACTATAAAATACCATATATTACTATGATCTAGTCTCCCCAGTAGAGAAGTGAGCAAAACAAATACCAGATGTGGATGAGACACTGTCATAATTACCCAGAATTCTTTGTGAACATCCCAAATTATCTGATGGTCAGAGCTATAAATTGCTGTACGTGGTCTTATATGTGGTCTTAAAAATTAAATGTCTTGATTCCACTGCAAGGGCTTTCCTTCTTATTTAGAAGTAAGTCACTGCTTACCATATGCTACATATGTGCTTAATCTTACAATAAAAACAGGCCACTCAAGTAACTTAAGTAGGAAATATTGTCTTTTTGAAGAATCTCTGAACGTGAATTTAGGCTATATACATAGTTTCAACTCTAAAGGAAAAACCACTAACAGTCATGTGTTTTGCCTGATAAAACCATGTGTCACTGAAAATTAAGCTATTTGAAGTAGCTAACAAAAAGCAACACAAAGGAAAGCTGCAATTCTTAGAGACAACGTCTATCATGAGCACAGAGCTACAGGATGAGACGGCTGAAGAAGCGCTACGGTAAAGGTTCTAAATGGGAATTGGGTCTAGGGTTGACTCATGGGAAGACTTTCATGCAGTTAAAAAACTTCTGATTTTATACGGAAATTTCTGGAAGCCAACATCAAATTCTCAAGAGTGTGACCCTCAATGGGTAAAGAACCATTGCTCTAAAGAATCTGTCTGCAACTCAGCCCCATGGCCATAGTGGTTAAGTTCACTTGCTCTGCCTTGCAGCAGGGGGTTCCCAGGTTTGGATCCTGGGTGTATACCTAGGCACCACTCATCAAGCCATGCTGTGGTGGCATCCCATATACAAAATGGAGGAAGACTGGCACAGGAGGAAGACTGGTAACAGATGTAAGCTCAGGAACAAGCTTCCTCACCAAAAAAAAAAAAAAAAAAAAAAATTTATCTGATTCTTCTCTCTTTAATCCTGGTGCCTCACTTTCAAATATTACTACTAGCATCTTCACCAATCACAATTACCCAATATTCTCTAGTCACAGTCTATTTTACTATAAGAATTTCCCAAAAGTAAAATGTCAACATCCCCAAATCAAATACTGCTTTCCCTAGTTGATACAAGCTATGTTAAACTTTTTGATTTTAAATTATAACTCCATCAACTCATCTTCAGAAGAAGAAAGGTCACTATCACATTTATGCATATGATCATATCTGCAACTAGATGAACAGGTACTTTCATCTATCTACTTTTCTCATGTCATGAATGTATGGAGACAAATTTCACTCAGTAAATTTAAGCAATGTCTAGAAAGACATTATTTACTAATACTACTTTTTACATTCTTAGAAAAAAGAAAGGGATTTATATAATCATTTCATCATAGTCTGACAATATGCTGGCAACCTTCCAAAATAGTACCCTATTTATTAAAGAATATTGAAAAAGATGGCATATTCCCCGTGGAGATTTACTTCACATTGTCTTTATAGCTTAGTAGTTAAATGCACAGTATGGAGCCAGGCTAATTAAGTTTGAATACAGGCTCCACTTACAGCTATGTGACCTTAGGCAACCACCTCTCTGTGCCTCAGTTTCCTTACCTATAAAATGAGGGTAACAATATCTTCCTCATAGGTTTTAATGCAGATTAAATGAGTTAATATTTTTAAAATGCTTAGAATAGTGCTTGACGCATAAACACTACTGTTTGCTAAATAAATAAAACAAAACGGTAATATCCTGAAAGAAAATGTTATATCCACATATACAACTGTAAGAATAAAAGACATCATATATGTTTTAAGTTAGAAAAAATAAGGTAAGACAATGCCTTTCTCAAACTTCTTAAAATATGGTCAATAAACAGAAAACATATGAAAGTAGAAAAACGTGTAAATTTAGTGCTTAGAAAAATGTGAAAGAATTAACATCGTCTGTACCCCTTGAAATAAATGAATAGTCTTAGAGTATCTCACAACCAGGGGTAGAAATTATTATGCTCCATTAAATACAAAGATAGTATTAAAAAACTAAGGATATCCAAAGAAAACTGACTATGTTTGAGAATTTGCAAAGATTAAATATACATACATAGGAAATACATAGCAAATACTGCACTCTCCCCAAAATGATTCACTTTTCTTTTTCCAGTTACTATTTTCAACAGAATATTGATTATTAGTAACTGTCATTAGTTATCAGTAATTATTAATATTAAATATGAAATAAATAATTCTATAAAATAAATTTAAGGTATAAAGAATAAATATTTGAATACTCACTATCCAGTATTTTTTAAAAAAGAGAAAACTTTACCCATACCTCTTACACCTACTATGTGTCTCTCCCCAAACTCATGTTTTATTCATTCATCCTTAAATCTTCTATTTGTCATTCCCTTTAGAGTTGTACTATATTTTGTATCCCTAAACAATGTATTACTTCATTTTGTATGTTCTTGAATTTTATATAAATGGAACCATGCTGTATATTCTTCTGCGATTTGTTTTGTTCCAACATTGTATTCCTGACATAATCCCAGTTGTTGAGCATAGGTATAATTCATTTATTTTCAGCATTGTAGAGCATTCCCCTGTAAGAATATACCTCTGGTCATCCCTACTGTTGACAGATATTTGAGATTTTTGTAGTTGTCATGTTATTATGAACAGTGCTGTATAGACAGCTATATACATCACCTGATATCTCTGTATACAGGTTTCTCTAAGACACATTTAGGAATGGAGATATTGGATCATAGTGTATGCGCATCTTCAATTTTATTTACTGATGACAAATTATTTTCTAGTGGACATGTCAATTAACATTGCCACCAGCACTAAGTGCTCCAGCTACTCCATATTCACACAAACAGCAACACCATTTGGCTCTTAATTTTTGAAATCTAGGAGGTGCAAAATGTCTTCTCATTGTGGTTTTAATACGCATTTCCCTGATTACTCATGAGGCTGAATATCTTATATTACGCTTATTGGCCAAAAAATTTTATTCTTTTATGAAGAGCATATTCAAGATCTTTGCCCAGTTTTCTGTTGTTTGTCTTTATTTCACTGTGTGGCAGATCTTTATACGTGCTGAATACTAATCCCCACTGTCTTTATGGTATCTACTGGCAAAAAGAAATTATTAATTTTGATATAGTCATATTTGCCAATCTGCTGCTCTATGTTTTATGTATTTTTATCTTATTTAGTCATGAAAACATTCTACTCTATTTCTTTAGAAATTGTTATAGTTTTACCTTAACTATACCCTTACCTTACCTGTAGATTCATATCTATAATCCAGCCTGATTTCTCTAAATAACATGAGGGAGTGGTTCAACTCAATTTTTTCCGTTTAATTAACCAACTACCCTAACTACTGAAAGAGGCATCCTGTCTCCACTAACTGGCAATCCTACTGCCACTATAGATCAAGTTTCCTTAATGACTATCTTGCTATTATCCCTTCGATGCTTTGTAGAACTTGCTAGCAATCTGTGTGGAGCTGTTAGTTTTCTTTGTGAGAATATTTTTCCTTTATATTTTAAGACTAATCAATTATCCATTCTTTCTCAAACCAATAAGAGCTGTATTTTTCTGGGACTTTGTTCATTTGATGTAAGCTTTCAACTATATTAGCATAAAGATGACCATTCCTGAAACATGTGTAGTAACATCCCCTTTTTCATTCCAGATACTGCTTTGTGACTTCTCTTTTCCCTTGATTAATCTTGTCAGCAGTTTTCAATTTTATTAATCTTTTTAAATAATATATTCTTAGCTGTATTGTTTCCTCTCTGATTTACCTTTGTTTTATACTTCATTAATTTATATTTATTTCCTTTTTACTTTAATTGGTGGAGCATTCTTTTATTTTTATTTTAATTCTTAAGAATGCAATTATTATTTTTCAGCATTTATTCCCGTAATGTAAGTATTAAGGTCTATAAATTTCCATAAAGCATCAATTTAGCTATATCATACAAGTTCCAATTTACAGTATTTTATTGTTAAATTATAAATATTTTCTCATATACCTTACAAGTTTTCCTCTGACCCACAAATTATTTGTAAATAATACATCTTAATTTCCAAACATATAGGGAAATTATGTTATTGCTTAGAGTTAATGACACTGTAAACAGAGAATGTAACATGATACCAGTCCACTGAAATTTGTTAGAGCTGGCTGTATCAGACCAGAATGTTACCGAATTTTGTAAATGTTCCTTGTGTGCTTTAAAAGAATTTTTTAAAGAATTTTTAAAAGAATTCTGAGATGTAGTGTTCCATAACTGTCCAGTACAGCAAGCTTGTAAATGCTGTTACTAAAATCTTCTATATTTTTGTTGATTTTTCTCTGCTTGCAGCAACATTTATTAGGAAAGATTATTTTAAATAACTCACAATGCTGATAGATTTGCCTATTTCTTCTGTGGTCTTATCTATTTTCTGAATACTATATTTTGAAAGTATATTATCAAGTACATACCAATTTAAAATTATCATTCCTTCTACTATTTTATCATTATTTAGTGACCCTCACTCTTTAGGATAGTTTTCCCCCCCACAAAGTCAACTTTACATGATGTCAATATAGCCACACAACACAATCTTTCTTTAGTAAGTATTATCAGGCATATCTTTTTTCACTCTTTTTATTTTCAAGTTTTCTATATCTTTTTAAAGCTATATTTCTTGTAAAGAGCATGTAACTAGATTTTATTATTTTATCCAATCTGACAGCTTCTGTTAACTGGGGCATTTTGTCAATTTATATACACTGTAATTACTAATATAGCTGCATTTATTACTACTATCTTATTTTGTGCTTTCTACTTGCCATCTATTTTCTATGTTTTTCTTCTCTTTCCTTGTCTTTTTTTTTTTTTTTGAGGAAGATTGGCCCTGAGCTAATAATCTGTGCCCATCTTCCTCTACCTGCCATAGCATGGCCTCAGAAGCAGTGCATAGGTCGGCGCCTGTGATCCGAACTGGTGAACCCCAGGCCGCCCAAGCAGAGCGCACAAACTTAACCACTACAACACCAGGCCAGCCCCCTTCCTTGTGTTTTATTTAGATTATTTTTTCTCATTCTATTTCCCTCTCTAGTAGTTTGGAAGATATACACACTATTTCTAGATTTTTATTCCTTATCTCAGAAATTTTAACATGAATACATAACTTACCAAAGTCTATAGGTAATCAATAATTTTACCCTCCTTCTAAGCTTTGTACAGTGTTTGTCTGTACCTACCTATATTTACCATTTCCTGTGTTCTTATCCTTCTTACATCTTAGATCTTCCATCTGCAACCGCTTTCCTCATCTGTGAGACTATGGTGACCAGAAACTCAGAGAACATAATAGTGGAAGTATGACCACTACTGTTACCTGACTGCTGACTCAACCAAACACAGTAAGGACAAAGGGCAATCCCCAGGCTCTTTACAACTCAGGTGAACATGAGCAAGATGGGGGTTAGTGTGGCTGTGAAACCTTCAAACAGCTAACACCTTGCCTCTGTCCCCATATGCTGAATCATATATTCAAAGTCAAAGAATGGATTGTCAGATCTGCCTTACAGCCCTAAACTATTTTTTAAGTTGGTACAGTAAAACTGCATACCTATCTATTATGGAAAAATAAGACGAGGATGCACCCCAGCAAAAAATTAATCTAACATGATAAAAGTTAAAAGTCTATAGCATTTTATAAAAATTAAGTTTTACCGTTGTCATACATGGTACATATGGCAAGTTAAGCTTTTAATAAAGTATAAATGAATACTAGTAAAATGAGGTTAGTTAAGTTTTGAAGTTTTGATTAAAAAACAAACAGCATATAACACAAACAGCACAAAAGCCCCTTAATTAACATATAAATTAGGTCACGTGAAATATTTAGAAATCTGATATACAAATAAGACTATTTTTTTACATAAGAATCATTAACTTAGCAGTTGAAACATGATAAAGTGTGTTTCCCCAGCACTTGGTCTAAAAAAGGCAATAGTTTTAATCTATCTTGTAGCATACAGCGTAACTTTCAAAAAAAGCTTGAATTTTTTTTGTTCGATAAGAAACACATATACCAGGCCTACAGCTATTTTGAATGAGGAACATTCAGGTAAATAAAGTTTTATTTTATTTAGAAGCTGAAAGTTTTAGAGATGCCTAGTTCTTTCAATGTAGACAATAAAATAGCCAGCTCACTTATTAGCCTCATTTATCACAGGCAAGCAGGGACTGGATCAGGCCAGCTGAAAGAATGGCAAGGACCATCTAATTGTACTTTATGAAATATCGCTGGTAGAGAACTGCTATCAAAGCACACATGACAGGTTCACAAGATGGAGCTCTACACAGAACCATTAATAAGTGCCAGAAACAATCTGGAAAATTATCTAGTAGCAATAAACACAGAGGATTTTACACCTTTGGAGAACCATAATTAATGGCAGTAAAACCATTACTCCATAGGACTATAAGTCCAAAACACATTTGTATGGGTTGTGATTTATTGATTTGAAGAAAAAATAAAAATACAGTTTCTCATGATAGTGCAGAGCTCAGAAATACATAGCCAATTTGATGCATAGATTTTAGCAACCAACTCTAACCAAGGGCACTTCTCCTTCTAGTAAAGTAAGCCGTTTACTGACATTGATGATGATAGCAGAAGCAGTAGTGATGACAGCACCATTTTAGAGCAATTATTATGTTAATCTACCAGCATTAGAGTTTATATGAGCTAAAACTCAGGAAAGCAGGACAAATCAGCTTTTACTTTTATAGCTTTTCCCACTACTAGTAAAGCAAGCATACATATTCTTGAATTTTTAATCATTTAACATTTAATATGTAAAGAAGATAAAATGATGAATGACATAAATATGTCACTACCTGCTGCAAGACCTTTGGTAATTCTCCACTACTTCCAAGATAAAATCCAAACATGGCAATATAAATTGTTTTTCATTTGCTTCCTACCTAATTCTCCAGCCTCAACTCTAGCCATTCCTCCACTCACCCTACAGAGTTGCACCAAACGTGACCTGGAGGTCCCACAATGTGTGTATGCGTGTCTCATGCTTTTCACACGCAACTCCCCTGTCTGGCATATTATTTTCCACATCTTTACTAAGATAACCCACACAAATCCTTTAAGACTTGGCCACAACCTCTATATATGTAGGACAGAATATCACATCAGTTACCTAACTATATTCTAAAGGTTTGTTTTCCTACTTTTTCCTCCCTACTATTCTATAAGCTCTTTAGGGCAAGATGCTAACTAAATCTTTCATCTTCAGAGTCTCAGCGCCTAGTACACAGTAATCCATCATAGTCATTCTACAGATGAACAAACTTAGACCCAAATAAATGGAATTATTTCCCCAATTTCATAGGCCAGTTAAAGGCAGGTTTAATATTAGAATCTAAGACTTCTATCTCCCAGATCAATGCTCTTTCTATAAATGCATCTAAGGATAGCAGATCAGAAGGAATTAGGCATCAGTATCTAGAATGTTCAAGCCAGACACAGAACTAAATGGAGTATAAAAAAGTGAGACCTATAAAAAAAAAATAAGACAAGTTAGTTATAATAGATTTTAAAGGAACAGGTGATAAAAAGAAACAGAAAAGTCAGATAGAAAAATACCATCTTAAAAATAAGAATTACATGGGAGTTAGTCCAGTGACACATACATTTTTTAGGACATGAAAAAGATAAATTAAGTAAATAAATGTATATGAAATCAACTTCAAAGTAACTAAACACTTTTTCTTTAGCCATAACAAAATGAGAGCGGTAAAGTATGTAGGTAAAAATCAACAAGATGAAGCATTAACCAAAGTGACTGGCATAACACTACTTTATGCCAAGGTAAGAGGAGAGTGCTTTATTTGATGTAAGTTACCTTTTATGGGGAAAAGTTAAAGGAAGTAATATTTTAACTTAAAAAATCACCAATCTAAGAAAGACGAACTGAAAAAACTCTCAATTTACAAATAATATATAACCAACTCAGATGTATATGCTTTTAAATATTCATGAAGTATAAGGAAACAAAGCCTAAGTACATCTTACTAAGTCTTTCAAATAACCTCCGTGGCAGAGGGAAGCAGAGCAGCAAAATTCTTCTCTCAGGATTAATCATTCATTCAGTTAAGGACTGAATACCCACTATGTGCCAGGGGTGCTGAGAAGCAATAAAGGGCAGTGGCTAGGAGCACAGATCTCAAGCCAGACTAAATGGATTCAAATTCCTGTTCTACTGCTTATAAGCTGTGCGACCTTGGGTAAATTACTTAATCTCTCTTTGTCTGTTTCCTCATCTGTAAAAAGGGTCTAAAAACAGTAACAGGATTATTGTGAGAATCAAATGAGCTAATAAATGTAAAGCATTTAGAAAAGTACCTGGCATACAGTAAGTAACAGAAACTCAGTAGGTGCTACAAGTGCCGTGCTATTACTACAACAACTACCACCACCTACTGGCGTACCAAGATGAGTAGGACAGTCTCCGTTCTGAAGGAAACCATTGTCAGGTAGGGAAGATAACATACGAACAAACATACAGGAGAACAAGCACAACAGAACAGAAAAGACAAATTCACAGGTGTAATAGAAGAGAAGATAATTACTCTCTCTGACAAATAGGAAAGGGATTAGGGAAAGCATTTGGGAAAAAGAAATATCTGAGATGAATTCTTGTCCACCTTTGAAAATATACCAGAAAGTATAGGGTAGCAGGAAAGGAAGCATATTTCAGGTACAGGGAACAAAAGTATATTCAAAGGTATGGGGGGAAAGCAGTTTGCAGCGACAGGAACGCATAGGCAGTAGGCAGGAGGTGAAGGGTGGCCAGCACGACGGTGGAAGAAGGAGCAAGTGCAGGATCATGCATCCGGGCCTGTATGTCATGCTGGGGATCCTGGTCTTATCCAGTAAAGTTTAACTCATCCAGTAAATTTTTTAAAATCCAGGGAAGAATTTAATCGGCAGAATAACTGAATCAGACTTTGTGTGTGTGTGTGTGTGTGTGTGTGTGTGTAAGACTGTCAGTGAGCTCACATGTGTGCCAATCTTCCTACACTTTATGTGGGATGCCACCACAGCATGGCCTGATGAGCAGTGCTGGGTCCGTGCCTGGGACACAAACCCGCGAACCCCGGGCCGCTGAAACGGAGTGCGTGAACTTAACCACCATGCCACGGGGCCGGCCCAGACTCTGTCGTACAAAGATAATTTTGGCAGCAGTCTGCATGATAGAGAAGAGTGAGGAGAAACAATAGGCTAGTATAAGAGTCTGAGTGAAAAAGGAGGATCCTAAGGCAACAGGAATAGAAATGAAGAGGAAAAGTCTGATTTGACAGATACTCAGGATATAGAATTGACAGATTTGGGGATCATCAGGTTATGAGAGGGGAAGTTAACCCTAGGTTTTAACTTGGGAGTGTAAGACATTGGTGGTGGCACTCACAAGATCGCAAACACAGAAGCAACACCTAGGTGGGAAATGGAAGTAGTTCAACCTTAGACACCTGAAGTTTGAGAATCCTGTGCGATATATAGGTGGAGAAGTTGCACAGAGAACTCTATCTACATATTAGGAGCTCAGTCTAGTTCTGGGCAAGAGGCAAAAATTTTGAAAACATCAGCATAAGGTGAGAACTAAAACTAAGAGAGTTGGGTTGAGTCAGACTTCTAGACAGAGCATACTGAGTGGGAAGAGAAGCAGCCCTGGGTAATGCCAAAGAGAAAGAGGCTCTACAAAAGAAGAATGGGAACAGATGAGAAAATAAGAAAACAGTAATAATATGTAACCTAAGGAAGCAAACTTGTCCAGGAGATTCAACAATATCAAATACAGGGAAGCCAAATCGGCTAAAACCTAAGAAAGGTTCATGGGAATTGGAGGTCACTGGAGACCTTTATCACTGCAGCTTCAGCTGAACAGCAGGGTGGAATCCTCATGCGAGGAAGAGTCAGCTAAAGAAATTTTCATATCAAAAGGATAAAATTATGTCCTTTAATGAACTCAAGATAAATGGTAGGTTTAAGCAAATTCCCCATGTAAAGATAAAACCTATGGAAAGTGAAAAAGAATTGGTATAGTGCTAAACTCATTAAAACCAGGTAGGAAATAAGAGACCATAAGAATAACATCCATATTCTGCTTAACTCTGGCCGCTCTTTGGGTATCTTTCTCTGAAACTTTAGCCTTACTGAAGTATGTCTCTGTGAATTAAAAATGTGACAAGGACATGGAAAATTTTGAAAACATTGACTAGGCACAATGCAATTGCTCTCAGTTAAAAAATGTATGAAACTAGGAAAGTATGATTTGTGTTCCTTTACCATCTTGAGGTTTGGTTCATAACTGGGTCCTAAAAAATATTTTTTAAAAACTCAAATAAAAATCCTCATACTGAATTTTGATGAGTAGGATCAAGTTTTTGTCTCTTGCAAACTACTCAAGGCTACCTCAGCAGGCTTGCAGACGATCAAAACAGAGTACAGAAAAAAATTAACCTGAAATGCATCATAGACCTAAATGTTAAAGCTATAAACTTCTAAAAAAAATCCCATAGACGCAAATCTTCTTGGAGTGGGCAAAGATTTCTTACAACACAAAAAGCACAAAGCCTAAAAGAATAAAATTATAAATTAGACATCATCAAAATTGAAAACTTTTGCACTTCAAAGCTATCATTAAGAAACTTAAAAGACAAGCCAGAGAAAGGGAGAAAAACATTTCAAATATCTATATCCAACAAAGAACTTGGATCCAGCACATATAAAGAACTCTTACAATTCAAAAATAAAAAGACAAGCAACCCAATTAAAAATGGACAAATGACCAGAATAGACATTTCATAAAACAAAATATACAAATAGCCAATAAGCACATCAAGAGATACTCAAACATCATCGGTATCCATGAAATCCAAATTAAAACCAAAAGAATACTACCACATACCTACTGGCATAGCTAAAATTAAAAACATGGAGAAATGTTTACAATGATTGGAGCAACTAGAACTTTCATACATTGCTGGTAGAAATGTAAAATTTTACAAGCACTTTAGAAACCAGTTTAGCAGTTTCTTACGAAGTTAAACATACACTTATTATATCACCCAGCAATTCTAATCCTGAGTATTTACTCAAAAGAAATGTACTCATATATCCACACAAAAATGTGTATGTGTGTTCACAGAAGCTTTATTCTATAGCAAAGAATCAGAAACCCAAATAGTAAGTCCATTGTAGGAGAATGGATAAACAAATTGTGATATATTCATGCAATGAAATACTACTCAGCAATATAAAAGGAATGAACTACTGGTGCATGCAGTAAGATGAATAAATCTTAAAACATTATGCTGAAGAAGGCAGACAAAAAGAGTACAGAACAGTAAATCTAATCTCTAGTGATCAAAAACAGATCACTGGTTGCTTGGGCCAGAGGTGGGGAGGAATGACTGAGATGAGCTGCAAGGGAACTTCCTGGGGATGACGGAAATGTTCTATATCTTGATGTTGTGGTGGTGGTTAAACAGGTGTATATCAAAACACACTGAAATGTACACACATAACGGTCTATGCAAATTACACCTCAATAGAGTTTATTAAAACACACACACACACACACACACACACAGAGAACAGGGTATGATTTTAACTTTTGTCTTAGGATTGCCCTAATCTGTACCCTAAGAACATAATAATACAACCGTCTTCTTAAATACATTACAAACCAAATGAGTGTATGAAAAGCTATGGACTCCACACTCCTTAGCCTATTCAAATATAGAATATAAAGTTTAGCTTTCTTGGGCTTGGGTTGTTTTATCCAATAGAATAACAGTCTAGGACATTATCCTTGAAGTCTCTGTCAATATTACAAATAAAAGTAATCTAGCGACATCTCTCTCAATACTGTATATTGCCCCTTAAAAAGAGTCCAAGACAGCCTTCCTCAAGCTAAAAGGCATGTGACAAATAGCACTAAGATGAAGCTTCAATGTATATTTTTATAATAACATCCTTTTAAATGGCAGTTATATTAGCTAGAGTTAATACTGGACAAGAGAATAAGAAATTGTCAGTCGATGCAAAATGTATTTAAAACAAATAATCTAATAATATAAGTAAAATGTTAAATAAACATTTCTTGAATACTTAAAACATGTACTTAAAACTAGGCACAATGCTTCATATGTCTCATTTAACCTTCTCAACTCTAAGATTATCATCCCCATTTTACATATGGGGAAATTCAATCATAGGGAAACTAAGTAGCTTGGCCAAGGTGACTCAGCTAGTAAATTACAGGATCAATCCCAACTCTTAACCACTATGTTTGCTCCTCTTAAGAAAGAAATGCTATATTGGGAACCCCGGATGCATTAAAGACCTCAACACGAAAGGTAAAATTACAAAACTATTAGAAGAAAATCTAGGAAAATATCTTTGCAATTTATGAATTAGGAAGGACTTCTTAGTACCCACGAAGTCAAAAATTTGATAGATTTAAATACATTAAAATTAAGAATTCCTGTACCACAGTCAAAGTCAACAGATGATTGACACATTGGGGAAATACTTGCCATGTCTAAAACCACGAACGGTTTACCATCTCAAATACACAAGGAACTCTGGGAGATCAACAAGAAGTGGAAACCCAACCAAAAAGAAAGGCAGAGGATATGAACAGGCCAGACATGGAAAGGGAAACCCAAACGGCTAGCAAGGATATGAAGAAAGGATCAACCTCTTTGGTAAACAGAAAAGCATATATTAAAGCAACCATGAGATTCTACTTAACAACTATCAAATTAGCAAAATGCAGGATGTTGTATGATACAAAAACCTGGCAGAAATGTGAGAAAACAGCATTTTTATATGTTGGCGAGGGTAAAAATTGGTGTAGCCACTATAGAAATAATCTGGAAGAATTTAGTGATATTAAATACGTGACTAACCTATAACTGAGCAACATCATGCCTGGATACACGTCCCCAGAGAAAGTCTTCCACAGCTACACAACATGTAGGAAGATGTTTATTACATAATTATTTGTACCCAAGAGTTGGAGTCAACCTGGGTATCCATCATTAGGGGAAGTGATAAGTAATCTGTGCTAGATGCAAACCATGAAATACTGCACGGTTAGAAGCAATGAACTATATGTACATACAGCAACATGAACAGATTCCAAGCAATGCTGAGTGAAGTAAAATATATAGCAAAATAGCAATTATGTAGATGCAAAACACAAAAAAACTACATAATTTTACAAGGTTAGAGATATGACCAATTACATATATAAAACACATTAGATTGGGTGCAAGTCAGGGTTAGGAAGGACAGAGTGAATGGGAGTTGAGATTGGGAATGAAGAGGAAAAATTATAATCCAAATAATGAGAGTCCACTTCTAAGCAACACTAAACTGAATCTAAACATTGCATCTGAAATGCTTTAAGTGATACAGTCACATCAACTATTAAATTTGAAAGATTTATGCAAATAGATTAGAAATCCCTTTTTCTGAGATGATGGCATTCTACACAATACGTTTTGGTTTTAACTATGATAAATTTGAAAATTTATAACATACAGTTCTTACTTGTTACCATCATAGATAAATATGCTCAACATGCTCTACTGAAAGGAACACTGAGCCACAAACCTGAAAAGCTGTAACCTAGTCCAAGCTAACAGTCACAGGGACTTGGCAAAGTCCTTTTACCTCTTTGAATCTGGTTGCTTAACTGCACAAATGGATTTGAATCATTCTCACAAATCCCTGCAGCTCCAAAATTATTTCATTTTTTTCTTAATTAATATTTATTCATATGAAATTATTTTCTCTCTCCTCCAACTATTCCCTCCCTCCTCTCCACCCCCAAAAAAGTAAAAAACAAGAGTATCAAAAGAGATTTAGAAAAGTGATGTAGCAAGAGGAGTGAACAGTAACTTAGTTTTTTGGAGTAGAAAAGAGAAAACATTAAAGAGATACAGTGATTTTCATAGCTTTTTCAAGTCTGTCAGGCAGAGTAAGGTTACTGTAAGCCCAGGTTCAGAAAGCCACTCCTGGAAGGATTTTGCCGTATGCTATTCCACATGTCACTATCACCCCTTCCCAAACACATGCTAAAGTCTCTTGCAGCGCTGCTACTTGAACACCTTAAATTTCAGCTTATCTGTATCAGTTTTCAGATAAAAAATTCTCTCTAAAGGTCCCTTCCATATTCAAAATGTAATACTCCAAGAGAATGAAGAGTTGCTTAATCAACAAACTAGTCACACTCAACACTTGACAAAAAAACCATTCAATTAGAACTGTGGATTAAATGGATATAAACACCTTAAGAATGAGGGAAGTTAGAATACTCTACATTGGTGAACATGTGTAGTAACTGAGATATCTAAAGAATAATGCTGCTGCCATTTATAAAAAAATTGAAATCAGAATATTTAAAATATTTAAAAAACTGAAATTAGAATATTTAAAATACTAAAAAAATCGAAATTAGAATATTTTTTTAAAAATAGAGGACTTTTAATATTCTTAGAATGCAACAATAAACATGAGAAATTGACATCATTCCCATATTTATCTTCCATTCACATTTAATTTTAAATACGGATGGGGCAGGGGTGAGGGGGTGATTGGGAATTAAGAGGTCACAAAACGTCCGTTACTACTAATTCCAGCACAGATGTCGCTGTTACTGCAAGAGATGACGAAGGCTTTCTCAGGTTGCCATACTAGAAGGTCTTCTACCAAGAGCCACAGTTTAGACCTCAAACTCCACATATCAAGTCTCAGTAAATATAGAAAGTTGATTATGAAGAGAAATGTGTACATGAACGGATAAATGTAATCCTGATGAATATAGAGGACATGTATTAAACAACAGGATGATGTTTGAAGAAAAAATAAGAGGGAAATAACTTCTTAGAGAGTGAAAAATCAAGAAAATTTCATAGCTATAATACAAGTATAGACTTGAACTCAGCTTTTTTTGCTTTTCCTTTCAGAATCTTTCAATTTATCTACACCTAAACTGATGTACTCCAAAACACATTTTTTTTTTAAGATTTTATTTTTTCCTTTTTTCTCCACAAAACCCCCCAGTACATAGTTGTATATTCTTCGTTGTGGGTCCTTCCAGTTGCGGCATGTGGGACGCTGCCACAGCGTGGTTTGATGAGCAGTGCCATGTCCGCGCCCAGGATTCGAACCAACAAAACACTGGGCCGCCTGCAGCGGAGCACACGAACTTAACCACTTGGCCACAGGGCCAGCCTCTCCAAAACACATTTTAACAAAATTAATGAAGTGAACTGGAAACATTAAACTTTTTTCTCTGAAAACCATCTTAAAGCAAATTTTACCTATTAGAGAGCGTTTTGCTAGTTAAGCAGCAAAGTTGGTAGGACATTGCCATATTTTTCAAGCAAGCCAGTTTCGGGTTAAAAAGCAGCATAACCCACCTGCATCCAGGTTAAAATTTAGCCATGATCACACTATAATAAAATTTTTTATTTGATAAAATTGATGTGCTAAGAATGCTTCCTTTAGGAATATAATTTTCAAAACTTTGGATTTCCATCCAAAGGAAAGGTTATTTCCTATAGCAAAGCCTGTATAATAGATCAGATTTAATTTTGACTGGGGATGCCACAAAACTTTTTCTACTATGTCTATCTCTATTTATTTTCTTTTAACTTACAGCTAGTTCAATGATCATTTAGCTAGCAATATGTACAACATGTAGCCTTTTTAAAAACCATTTTATTATATTTCCTAATCAGGGCACTTTTCTACTTTAAATTTTTTTAAATTTTCTTTCAACAACGAACTTTTATTTTACCTTATATCTCTATTAGAAATGCACATACATTTCCCCATAAATTAGTGACCAAGCTTCCAAGATTGAGGAACCTTTTTCAACCCTAAATCCTATTTCTACAATTTCCTCAAGTCCTCTAACCTCCTACTGCACTTTTGTACACTAATGTACGTCTTTTTCCAACATCTACATGATTTTTCTTCTCCTGTACTGCAATTTAATACAGGTAGTTAAGAGTAGCTAACAATGTAATTCCACATGATATTGCATCTGTGTTTACATCTGGCTCTAATCACATGCTTAGAAGTGATTTTTACAGGAGAAAGCAAAACGGGGGAAAAAAATAACACAACTATGAGAAATAATTATTCTGTTATTTTAAAAATATCATTTCTAATTTGACAGAACTTTCTCACCACATGCTTCAAAACTACTAAAACTGTAAACATAGGGAAATACTGGATACTAGAGAAAGAAAGAAAAAAGTACTAACCAAATATTTCATATGCTTTTATATCAGGGTCATCTTAGCAAGTGATTGATGCTTTCAATTTATAAGATATTTTAAGTTTTGCTCCATGCTACAATTATATATGTCATGGCTGTGTGGTAAAGTTCCTCAGCTCATAAAAAACTAAGTGAATCACACCTATTCACTACTGAGCTCTAGGAATTAGGAGAACATCAAATTCAAGAAACATCTGTCAGGAAACGTAAAACTATATTTACACACACACACACACACTCACACACACAGAGGACATCCTAAAATGAGAAATTCACACAAGCTTACCTGATAATTCAGGTATTTCCTACCTAGTTCAAGATAAGCAGTATTACTATTGCATTATGGTACTGGTATTGGGGCATTTAGAGAAACACCACTAAAAATAATTAGGGAAATAAATACTTCTAACATTTGACCAATGAAAGGCTTCCAAAAGTTTACAGTGATATTAACTTAATTATATGGGCATAAACCAAAAAGAAACAACTGAATTCATTGAGTTTCATGCAATTATTTATGTGTAAAAGTTATATCAATTTACAGTTTGTTGAAAACTAAGAGTTCTTTGAATACAAGCAAACAATAATTAACCAACTATAGAGAATTTTTCACTGCATTTAAAGCCTCAAAACAAACTTACATTCCTTAATTTACAATTCTAAATTTAAAATTTACACACTAGCTGATCCTGATTCTTAACTAGAAGGAGAAGGAAAAGATAAAATCTAAAAATCACTAACATCTGAGTGACTGCTGGTTAACATTTTCTTTAGCGTAGTCTGTCAGCTCATGTATACTTTAAGTCTGCATAAGTTATGGGAAAATAATTACACTAATACCAATCAATTAATTGCAATGTTTCTTACCATATTTACATCTTTTCACATCTAAAAACATGTATTTTCAGAGATCTTACTATGAATAAAAAAGGAGGTTAAAAAGTATAGTAAATATGCAAAATAAATGTGGGCCAATCATTATACATTCTTCTCCAAACCTAACAACATAAAACAAAACTTTTTGTTAAAAAGCCATAATACAACTCATCTAAAGTGAGACCAAATTGATAGCAATCTCAATGTCAATATTTAAAAAGCTCAAATTAATAAAATTGTTCAAGTTAAAACATTCCCATTTCTTTCCAGTTTTAGCATACTAGAAAATACTAATGCCTAATTTACCGGGGCTAGTTTTAAATAACAGTAAGACTGAGAATTATACTGAAGGTCCCTATCAACACAGAGGTCCCAATCAACAGGAGACAGAGCAACTTAATGTACTACTACACCAGTAATCACTTTTGTTAGCATCCTCTACTGGTGGTTTCCAAAGACAGCAAGCGTAAACGGTGCAAATGACAGAAAGATATGTACCTACTATTCCATCTAAAGTGAATTAATCAGCATGTGGTCATTAGCAGATAGAATACATGTCTCCAAAAAAATAAATACATAAGACAACCACACAGAGAATAGATGTGGAAAATGAGAAGATTTTTAAAATACAACAAACAAAGCATTACATTATAAATGGTAAAAACTGATTTCAGCAATTCAAATGCCACTCCTTTACAGATGACTAACATTACCATAAAGTTACTACATAAGGTTTGATGCTTTGGCCAAAGGTTACTCAATTGGTTTACCCCTGCCAAGTTACTTTACTTGATTCTCCCATTAATATCCTACTCTGCAGATATATTCCAGAAAGGAAATTAAAATATTTTACTGGAGGCTTAGCAGTAAAATCTGCATATCATGTTAAAATGAACAAAAAAATGATTTGCATACAAATAACAGCATAAAGTATCTCTATGACTATCTCCCACTGTTCACATCATTTATTCCTTCATTTAAAAGATTTAAGAGTTAACATTTTTTTCCAAGCAATTCTCTCCAAAAAACTGCAACTTAAACATGATTGCGTTGCTAAGAAATATTAACCAGGACCTTCCCTGAGGTTTCACAACACAATGGCATATAACTTCATTTTTAATCTGCAAATTATAAGGCTTAATCAAATAGCAACGCTGTAATCACCAGCAATGGATGAAATGCATTTGAGAACAAAAAGAAATACAAGGAGAGAGCCAAAAGTGATGAAAATGGAAGATACCTGTAGTAGTACCGTGCTATCTTAAACACCTTTTGTTTTCTGAGAGTAATGCATACTGCAGACAAGACATTTTGTGCTAAACAGCCCCAAATCTGTTTTTCTAATATTAAACACAAAGGAAAAACACTGACAGCAAGCGTGGTAAATAAATCCCTCCCTTGAGAATGAAAGCAGCAGACAGGAGGGGGCTGACATACATGCAGGAGAAAACTAAACACCATCTTTTTTCTACCTGCACAAGTTGCCATTTGCTGCAGCGATCGAGAACCTCTTTTTCCTGTTGATTTCAAGTACCTTTCAGGATAGCTGTTTTCCCCTTAAGTCATCTGTTGATATGCCTTATGAGTATAATATTCATATCACAGGATCTTTAGGAGAAAAATCCATTCTTTCCTGTTCAGGTAAACATGTTTACAGCAGCTGCACAGACGCTGGGTGGTTCAGACTCACATGTCATACACATGTCGTCAGCAACAAGAAAAGCCCCTTTCTCTGGCTATGAACATTTTGAATAAGGTAAAAGGCGAAAAGCCCTTTCTGAACCAACTTACCTTTCATAAAGCCACATCAGCAACGGCGGCAACAGCTCAATATAGAATACACACTATTTGACGCTAAAACAGGAAATTAAAATTGCAATAGCCTATGCTCCGCTCCTTGCTGTAACAAGTCATCTCTCCACAATGAGAATACCAAATATTAGTTATCAATCATAACTAAGTGACATCTTTAAAATGAAGATGTTTATTCGAATATCTAAAATCATTCATGAAAACAGTGATTTTAATGTCGGCTCAAATATATTAAAAATATGTTTACGACTGGAAGGAAACATCTTGAAACAGCTTAAAATCTTCGTATCTGCTTCTAGACAGGAAATCCCACACAAAATCTAAAATTGCCAGGAAAGGTTACAAAACCTCGCGTTGCGCATCCCAGAGGGGAGGGAGAATGGGAACCCGGGAACAGGGGGTGGGGCGGGGGGAGCGCGCGCGAGTTTTTACTTAAACACACATTTCCTCATTTTCTGGAAGATGCAGCCATCCCACTATAGGCGCATTCATTGCCCTACTCTTAAAACCTCGTTTTTTAAAGAACGCAGGAACCAAAAGGAGCCCCTTGGTCCGAAATGTACGCGTAATTCCTTATATAGCCTCGCTGCAGCCAGCGGCAGGGCCGTTGCCGCCCATTATTATACAAACAGGTACCCGGCCGGCCGGGCGGGGGCCTCTCCCCGCGCTCCCGCCGCCCCCGGGCGGAGAAGTCTCGCCCCTCTCGCCACAGGAACTGTCCAGACAATAACAATCAGCAGACATTTCGCTGCTGAACAAGAGGGAGAGAAAGCACAGAATCGCCCCCGAGATAAGCAGAAATACAATCAACTTACAACGTCTCTCCAAACTGGAAAAGGCGACTGTGCAACAACAACCACATGTTCGGGTCTCGCTCTCTCGCGCTGTCTCTCTCTTATTTTTTCTTTTTTTTAACTCTCACGCCAGGCAGAGGGGTGTGCATGTCCCCGGCACATCAGCACAAATCAATAAACACTGCAGCTGCGGCGCGAGCAGCGGACCCGCGCGTCCGTCGGTCCGTCCGCCCCCTCCCCCACCCTCCTCCCACCCGAGACCGAGAGCGCCATCCAAGCTCCATTATCCGGCTTCAGCGCTCCGAGCGTCCGGCCCAGGTAACAACTTCCCCAAAACCGAAAGAGAGGCGTAGGCACAGAACCCCAGCCCGGCGCGGAGACGGGGTCTTCCCCGGGGAGGGGCTCTGTCGGTGGTGCTTCCCCGTCTGTGAGCCCAGGTAACTCCACACACCGCCGTGCCCTGCTCGCCGCCATCCACACGGCCCCGGCCGCTCCCGCCCCGTCTCCGCGCCAGCTCCCGCACCGCGGGGACCTCCTCGCGGGGCTCGCCTCGGCGCCCCAGGCCGGGGGCCCGGGGCTCGGGACCCGCGCGCGGGGAGGAGGGGCGCGGAGGGACCCGCGCCTCCGAGCCGCTAATCCCCAGTCCGCGAGCGCGCCTCGCCGGCCGGTCACAACTTTACCGCCGCCGGCCGAACCCGTCCGCCCGCGGCGCGCACCGCGCACACGCGCGCACGGACGACACGCAGCC